>NC_073308.1:43508601-43651842 GCF_027595985.1 Sorex araneus | reverse complement strand
GAAGGAAGGAAGGAAGGAAGGAAGGAAGGAAGGAAGGAAGAAAAGAAGAAGGAAGAAAAGAAAGAAAGAAAAGAAGGAAGGAAGAAGAGAAAGAAAGAAAGAAAGAAGGAAGGAAATAAAGAAAGAAAGAAAGAAAGAAAGGGAGGGAGGGAGGAAAGAAAGGATGTAAGAGAGAGAGAAAGAAAGAAAAAGAGAAAGGAAGGAGGAGGGAGGAGGAAGGTAGGAAGGAAGGAATGAAAGAAAGAGAAAGAAAGAGAAAAGGAGAGAAAGGAAAGAAGGAGGGAGGAAGGAAGCAAGGAAAGAAGAAGAAGAAAGAAAGAAAGAAAGAAAGAAAGAAAGAAAGAAAGAAAGAAAGAAAGAAAGAAAGAAAGAAAGAAAGAAAGAAAGAAAGAGAGAGAAAGAGAGAGAGAAAGGAAGGAAGGAAGGATAGAAGGATGGAAGGAGGGAGGAAAGAAAGATAGAAAGAAAGAAAGAAAGAAAGAAAGAAAGAAAGAAAGAAAGAAAGAAAGAAAGAAAGAAAGAAAGAAAGAAAGAAAGAAAGAAAGAAAGAAAGAGAGAGAGAAAGAGAGAGAGAGAGAGAGAAAGAGAGAGAGAAAGGAAGGAAGGAAGGAGGGAGGGAGGAAAGAGAGAGAAAGAAAGAGAAGAGAGAGGAAAGAAAGAGAAAAGGAGAGAAAGGAAGGAAGGAAGAAGGAAAAAAGTGTTGGATATCATTGGTTTGTCCTGCTCCCCTTGCCACTAGGAGCTTAGGTTTATCAGTCATGTCCATCAAAGTGCTCCCGAGTCACTCCCATTCCTTTATCTGTAACCACTTCTACCACTTTATCTGCTCTTCCTCTAATCAAACTGTTAATTTGTAAGGTCAGACCTTGCTAAGACAGTGAACTTGTATTGTAAGTTAATATTGTCTTTCTCCTCTCTTATGTCTTTTGAATAGTTTACCTTAAAACAATATCCTTTTTGTATGGACAAAGAAAGACATTTATTAATATGCTTTGGTAACATGGGATTTAATTGGCTTCAAATATTATTCATTCCCGGGCACCTGCTTTCTTGACTTAAGCCTCAGCTGGCCTTACTTCCTAGCACCCTCAAATGCAGGGTCCCAACGAGGGACGGGACGGACCCAGGGCAAGCGGTGAGTTGTGTGCTACCCTGGCATCGAGATGGGCCTGGCCAAAGCACCTAATGCTTAACTATATGTTAAGAGCTTGGTCATGGGCTTGTCATGATCCAAAAGCAACGACAAAACTAGGGCCCTGCTAGGGCTAAGAAAGACTAATCTGGCCTGAGCTCTGTAGTCTGAGATCGAGGTGACCCCCGAGAGCAATTCTATAAGCTTAATGCGTCTCTTGCTATGTCCATACAAAATGATTTATAATATGAATACTTATATGTTAGTCGGACAAAGAGAGGAGACACACACCCATGGGATTCTGCTCTTGGGCGGATGTCCTGCTGAGAGAGATTCTGTCCTAGTGAAAGCATCCCCTAAGGGATAGAACTTTACTCCCTATTGATTGTAACCACACCTTTGCATAAGCCCCAGCCCGCTGCATCTGGATCCAGATGTGGGGGATTTAAGGTAGCGGTATGAGGGGGCTGGGGCGAGTTTCCAGAGGGGCAGAGAGAGAGAATGAAGTAGGATGGGGGAGGAAGAAGCAGGAGGAGAATCAGAGGAGAATGGAGAAAGAAGTTTGGAATAAACTGCGGTGAGACCAACCATCTTGGCTCCATTCCTTCCTTCGCCTGCCTCATCATTGGCATCAACCTCCCCGGGGTGGGGGAAGTGGCCGGAGACTACCGAACACGGGTGGCAGGAGAGACAGCGCTGCTGCCCTAGGCCCTGTGCCTGGCTCAGTGCGGTGAGGCGCTTCCCTCGCTCGCGCTCCTCTTTCTTTTTTGTGTTTTTACACAACTGGCGTCCCCGGGTGGGCACGAACCACCAACCTTTCAATTAACAGATCAATATTCTCTGATTAAGATATATTTAAAAATTCTTTGGGGGAGATGATGGGAGGGATACTGGGGACACTGGGGCTGGGACACTTACACTGGTGGAGGGATGTTGTTGGAATACTGTCTGACTGAAACCTAACCATGAACAGCTTTGTAAAGATCCATCTCACAGTGATTCAAAAGCTTACAAATTCTTCAACTAGCAAATTGAAGTCAATAATTCATGGATTTTATTCTAGACACACAAGAATGGTTGCAGACTGGAGAAATAGTACTGAAGTTAAGGTGTTTACCTAGCACGCTGTGGACCCTTGCTTGGCACCTGGTACCACGTAAGGTCCCCCAAGTGTTACCAGAATGATCCCTGAGCACAGAGCCAGGAATAACCCCTGAGTATAGCTGGATGTGACCCAAACAACAGGCCAATAAAAAGAATGGTTCAATATACACAGATCATTCAATATAATGTCAATAAAAGAAAAGGAAAAATCATATGATAGTACAAATAGATACAGGAAAAGCATTTAATATGACTCCTCAGTACTTATTTATATTTAAAAATTATCAATGAAATGGGTTTAAATGGAACATAGCCTAGCAAAATAAAGATTGTATTTCATAAGCTCATAGCTATTATATGGTGAAAACTTGTAGGCTTTTTCTGTTTTTGTTTTGAGGCAACCCCAGGCCATGCTCAGAGCTTACTCCTGGTTCTACACTCAGGGATCACACCTGGAGGGCTCAAGAATTATGTGGGTTGCCAGGGATCAAAGGTAGGCTACATACAAGACAAGCAACCTACCATCTGTACTATCTCCTGAGCCCTCCATTTGTATCTTCTTTTAGTATGCAGAAGCATTTTGATTTATCATAGTCACAAATATATTTATTTCCTTTTGTGTTTTGTTTTTTGGTCACACCTGGGTATGCTCAGCATTTATTCCTGGCTCCAAACTCAGTAGTTACTCCTAGCAGTGCTCAAGGGACCACTGGGATGTTAGGAATCAAACTCAAGTTGGCTGTGAGCAAGACAAGTGCTTTATTCACTGTGCTATCGCTCCATCCCTTTATTTACTATTCTGAGATATCTCTCCTAACATCTCTCATGCTAATCTTATGTTATATTATGTACTTTTTGTCTTAGGGCCTTACGTGGAAGTCTTTTCATTCACCTTTAACTTGTTTTGTATATAGGATTAGAGAGTACTCTAGCTTCCTTCTATTTTCACTGGCTGTCCAATTTTCCCAAAACTGTAGGTTGAACAGATCCTTGATTCTTAATTCTACAGCTTCAGAGCCTTTGTCATAAATTAAATACTGATTAAAAGCATAGGCTTATTTCAGGACTTTCCATTCTATCTTATCAATCCATATCACTGTCACTGTCATCAGGTTGCTTATTGATTTGCTCGAGTGGGCACCAGTAACCTCTCCAGTGTGAAACTTGCTGTTACTGCTTTTGGCATATTAAATACGCCACGGGTAGCTTGCCAGGCTCTCCGAGAGGGCCAGAAGACTCGAGCCCAGGTGGCCGAGTGCAAGGTGAATGCCCTACCCGCTGCACCATCGCTCCAGCCCTATCAATCCATATAGTTCTTTCAATAGGGGTTCTAGAGTTGGTTGGCAATTAGGAGAGCTACCCCTTTGTAACCAGGGCAGGGTGTAGGCATACTTTTCATCTTGCTGTTAAGCCTCAGCATACTTTATTTTTCTTCTCAAATTTTGGTTTCATGAATAAACCATTTCAGCACTTCACCAGAGTTGATCTGCTTCCCTCCACTACTGCCATTGTCCCGGTCTCTGTCTGTCTGTCTGTCTGTCTCTCTGTCTCTCTCCCTCTCTCTCTTTCTCTGTCTCTCTGTCTCTGTCTCTCTGTCTCTGTCTCTCTGTCTCTGTCTCTCTCTCTCTCTCTCTCTCTCTCTCTCTCTCACACACACACACACACACACACACACACACACACACTATCCTTTCCTAGTCAGGGTCCTTGTCAAAACCCGCTGAGCTAGGTGGATACTTGGACCCCAGCTAGCTGGAACAATAAACCTTTGTGATTTGCATTATTGGTTCCGTTCTCTGCCCTTGAGGGGTGGATGACTCTGAACTCGAACAGAGCAAATTACGTCATTCTAATTTTCCTTGTAGTCCTGGGTATATATTTTTACTTTGTTGTTGAGCCTGAGGCGGGCAGGATGCTAGCTAAAACAGGAAGGGTGTTCAAGATAGCTGTCAATTTGGTCATTTATCAAGTCTGATCCCGGAAAGTCCTTTTTAAAAAATATTTACAGGGGAAGAATCATGGTTTTCCCCTAATTTTTCCCTGTCTATTTCCCTTAGCCCTAGTTATTCCTGTATCAACACTGTAAATTATAACAATTGCACTATTTTCTCTGCTCTGCATTCTTTCTTTTTATTTCTAATTGTCTAATTGCTCTCGTTAATTAGATAGAGCATAATTAAATCTTTCATACTCAATTAAAAGAAATTGTGGATGTGGACAGACACCCTTGTCTTAGTACTATTTTTAAGTAAAAAACTCTCAGTTTGGGGTGTCTGGAGTGATAGTACTGAGCACGGCTAGAAGAGGCCAGGAACAGCTTCTGAACACTGCTGGTATGGCCTGGCAATCGATTATTTACAATTTTAATTATTTTAATTGGACAAATTATAAATTTATAATATTAATAGAATAATGTGGGAGAAAGGATTTGTAAAAAGGCATAAATTTTTATAAGCATTAAATTCTTGTCAGTTCAAGATAGGTTATTATAATTTTGGATTATTATAATAACCTCACTGGTATTCATTTATCTAAAGAAAATTAAAATGAGAAGAAAATCACAACATCCCATAAATTCTTATACATTGCACTTGCATTTTCTTTCTTTCTTTCTTTCTTTCTTTCTTTCTTTCTTTCTTTCTTTCTTTCTTTCTTTCTTTCTTTCTTTCTTATTTTTTGGGGCATTTTTTGGATCACACCTAGAGATGCTCAGGGGTTACTTCCTGACTCTGCACTCAGAAATTGCTCCTGGCAATGTTTGGAGGAACCATATGAGGTACTGATGTCAAACCCTGGTCCGAATGCAAGGAAAACTCTATCCACTGTACGATTGCTCCAGCCCCTGTATTTTCCTTTGACCCAAGGTATATTCTGTAGCTGATCATACACTGGCCCACTCGTTGTTTAAGATATATTACTTAATTTCCACATATTTGTAAAATTTCCAACTCTTCTTAAATTGATTCCAAGTTTTGTCATTGTAGAGAGAAAGCTATTTCAAGCTCTTAGAATTCCTTCAAATTTGTTGGTGACTAATAGCCAGTGTTCCATGTTTGAGGGACACTGCATTCTTCTGTTGTTGGGTGGAATATTCTGCGTGTGTAGGTAGATCCACTTGGTCCATTGCATTGTTCAAGTCCTTTAACGATCTCTCATCTGCCCTATCCATTGCTGCAAGTGGAAGGCTATAGTCTTCCTCTATTAATGTAGAGGTGTTGATTTCTCCCGAAGATTTTGTCTAATTTTTTAGTATTTTAGTATATTCTGAATTCTGATTTTTTTTGGTGCATAAAAATGTCTGGTCCTAGAGTAGTCACTTCCCTTCCTCTAAATGTCATGTTTCTTTTCATGAAATAAGGGGAGGGCACTGCATATCCATTCCAGAGACACACTTGAGCTGACCCTGTGGTGGCTGAGTCCAAGCTTCATAGACTAGTACAAAAACGCTCTGAGTATCAGCAGGTCAGCAGTGACCCCTCCACTGGGCTGCCATCTGGAAGTTTGTTCATATGGGACCTCTCAGCCCTTCCCTCCAAATCTTCAGCAAGTCAGGCTCCCACTGTATGTATCTCACAAAGCTCATCAGAAAACTAAGATAATACTATTTCCTAGGTGACTAGGGTATCTGAGAAGTAAAGTATTTAGTATCCAGGGCTGAGAAATGAAGTTAGCCCAGGTATATAAGCACAAACTGGGCTGAGTATAATCCTCATTTGAAACATGGATTGGATCAATTCGCATCCTCCAGGCTAGTAACCCCTGGACCTGCAGCCTTTCCTGTGTGAGTCCCTATATGAAGCACTGGCATTCCCTGGGTCTTCACAGCCTCTCTGGTGCTGGGTGCAGTGAGAGCAAGGGGGAGGAATACTTAATAATGAGGAGTAAAAAAATAATTCAGGGGCTGGAGCAATAGCACAGCAGGTAAGGCATTCGCCTTGCACACGGCCGACCCTGGTTAAAGTCCCAGCATCTCATATGCTGGGAATCATATGAGATCCCCTGTGCATTACCAGAAGTAATTCCTGAGTGCATGAACCAGGAGTAACCCCTTGCTGGTGTGAGCCAAATAGAAAATAATAATAGGGGCTGGAGTGATAGCATAGCGGGTAGGGCGTTTGCCTTGCACGCGGCCGACCCGGGTTCAAATCCCAGCATCCCATATGGTCCTCTGAGCATCGCCAGGAGTAATTCCTGAGTGCAGAGCCAGGAGTAACCCCTGTGCATCGCCAGGTGTGACCCAAAAACAAACAAACAAACAAAAAAAAAATAATAATAATAATAATAATAGCACTGTTAGCACTGTCATCCCATTGTTCATCGATTTGCTCCAGGTGGCGCCAATAACATCTCCATTGTGAGACTTGTTGTTACTATTTTTGGCATATCGAATACACCACAGGTAGCTTGGCAGGCTTTGCCATGCAGGCAGGATCCTCTTGGTAGCTTGCTAGGCTCTCCAAGAGGGACAGAGGAATTGAACCTGGGTTGACTGCGTGCAAGGCAAACACCCTACCCACTGAGGTATAATAATAATAATTCAATTTTTTTTTTTAGTTTTTTAGAACTCTGGTCCCATCTCCGCTACAGGATCAGATGGACACAGATCAGAGGAAACAAGTGTTTGAATGAATTTTTTCCCTGTAGGTCAGATGAGGCACTGTCTCAGGACCCCACCCCACTGCTCCAACCACAAAGCCAGTTGCTTTGCTTATGGCCTAAAAGGAAACAAGTCCTTGAGTAGAGCAAGGGTGCTTGACTCAATGGAAGGAACCTGAGTGAACTAGTTTGTGCCAAGTTGGACCTCACTGCTGGCCCATCACTGACCTCTTCTCATTTCATACTTACTTATCGGTTTGGGGAATCACACTTGGCAGTGCTTGGGGGCTACTCCAAACTCAGTTCTCAGAGGTCACTCCCGGCAGTGCTCAGGGGACCATGATGTGCCAGAGATCAAGTCTGGGTCTGGAGCTCCTGCATGCACAGCATGAGTTCTGGTCGCTTGAACTTCTCCTGGCTCCTGTCCCTTCATTTTAATACCAAAAGTTATGCTCAGGGCAGACATTTGACAAGCTAATGGGACATGTATTCCCAAAAGTATGTTCTGTCTACTAAACTTGTGTACCCAGCTTTATTTCCTCCTACCCACCCATTCCACGTGCTTAGATGTCATTCCTTTCCCACCTCCATTCTTTCAAAACTTTCCTTGGCCTTTCTTTCAGGGGTCAGCCAAGACATCCGTCCTGTGTCTCTTTTGTGCCAAAATCTACAATAAATGCCATGTGATCTCCCCCTGAGCTGGTATCCTTTTCTATTTATGCTGACAGTCCAGAATCTTATCCTTCCTCCACACCCCCACACTCTAACACCCCAATACCCCAGAGGAGGTTCCAACTTATATATAGTTGGAACAGGCAGGTAGGTTTCAATAGAGGAAAATTTTGCATTAAAAACAGAGTTTAAAGTTACAAAGTATTTCTTTTCTGGGCATATGATCATTTTCCAACATCCAGGCAGAACAGGAAATGTGTCATTGAACTCAGTACAGTTTATCTTTATTTATAGACTGCAGGGAGGTGTGAGGAAATTCCTGTTACAAACTCCCCATTAAAAGATTTTTGTTTGGCTATCTGGCTCTGATCTCTATAGTCTGTTTCAGCATGGGGATTGGATAACTCCAAATGGATGGGCAGTAAATTCATTTCGCTGTTCACAGAAATAGACTTTTATTGACTTGAATTTCACAGATTACTCAAAACCTCGGGCTGGAGTGATAGCGCAGGGGAAGGGCATTCGCCTTACATGGGGCGGACCCGGGTTCAATTTCTCTGCCCCTCTCGGAGAGCTCTGCAAGCTACCTAGAGTATCTCACCCACACGGCAGAGCCTGGCAAGGTACCCGTGGAGTATTCAATATGCCAAAAAATAGTAACAACATGTCTCACAATGGAGACGTTACTGGTGCCCGCTCGAGCAAATTGATGAGCAAAGGGATGACAGTGACAGTGACTCAAAACCTCTATATTTCATTTACTCTTGTGGCTAATTTAGCAAACTTCCTTCTGCAGTGATTTAAAACAGCTTTTTTAAAAGACACATAAGACACCTCAAAGGGACAATTAACCATAGCCTTAATCAAAACGAAACAGTGTTCGAAGTATGCGCGGTCTTCCAGAATGGACTCTTCCTCCAAACAGTCTGTAAGCAAGAAAACATTTGAGATTCCATCATGTTGCTTCTTATATGCTCCCACACCCACTTAACCTTTGCCTTTCCCCCAATCCTTAAAGAGGTTCTGACACATTTTGTTTCATGTCAAACCAGATCCAGTTACCTTAGGGGAAAGACCAAGTTCCAGGTGCTCTGGAGAGATTATCATGCAGATTCTGGAGATGGCTCTGGAGGAGTCAAGAGATCTCCAGATTTTGAAGAGCTCCCGCTGTCTAGGGAGTCCTCAAACCACAGACACTTGCCTCAAGACAGGACCCACTACCCAATTTTTTCTTCTAATTCACATTCCCAGCCAGCCCTTTTGAAACCCTTAGCTCCAACCTGAGAATAATAGGATTTGGCTGTGCAAGTCCACCATCATCTCAGGTTGCTAGCATGGGATAAATGCTGGTTCTGCTTATGATTATTATTTTTTCTTTTCACCAACTCTTGCTTCTGTGATAATGGAAACTCAAGAGGCTTATACCCGAACGCAAGTGACATTACCATTATCTGCTTCCTAACTCAAAAGAGAAACCATAGTGAGAGGTTCTTATTCCACTTCCTGAAAAGGGGGATGTCACCCAGGTCCCGAGTGTGTGTTTATTTTCCTGTTGATTCACAATTCTGTGTGTAGTATGCTTGGGAAGACTTTTTTTTTTAATTTTCCAGCCAGAAAGTGAATAAAAGGAACTTATTAAGTTGCTCTCTAGGACACAAAGGGAAGAACTAAGTGTGAGGGGAACTAAATGTCAGGGGAAACAGCAGAGGAAAAGTGATTTCGCGTCTATAGAACTGAGCCTGCCTTAGTGGAAGTGGGGATGGGCTTGGTGGGGGACAGTCTTGAAGGAACGTTGTCATAATGAAACTCTATAAATCAAGGAGTCTAAAATTAAAAAAAAATTTAATGCAGGCTGCCTTTTAAACCCATTTATAGGTAGGATACTTAGAATTAAAAGAGTCGAAGGTTTAGAAAAAAACAGAAGTAAAATCACTGAGTCACTAAAGTAGTCCTCTGCGAAAGCTTATTGCACACAAGTCAAACAGCACGCAGAGAGCAGAAGACAGTGCATAGCGCACGTGTGGTTATGAAGCAGCTTAGGAATGAGGAGGCACTGACTGTTTAATGGTCACAACAATAGAGGTCTTTAAAGCAGTTATCTCTGTTTTGCTCATGATCTCCAGAGGCATAAGAAATGATCAGCTCGAAAAAACCTGAAAAAACCGGAGTGCCCTAGAACATATGACTGGTTGAAGAAACTTTGGTACATCTATACAATGGAATACTGTGTAAAAGAAAAAGAACGGGGGCGGGAGGAGCGCCTCACCACACCGAGCCAGGCACAGGGCGAATGAAGGAACGGAGGCAAGATGGTTGGTCTCACCGCAGTTTATTCCAAACTTCTTTCCAACACTCCCGTCTCTCTCTCTCTCTCTCTCTCCTCCTCTGGAACTTGCCCCCAGCCCCCTCATACAGCTACCTTAAATTCCACCACCACCACCACCCCCCCCCCCCCCCCGCCCCGCATCAATAGGGGGTAAAGTTCTATCCCTTAGGGGATGCTTTCACTAGGACAGAATCTCTCTCAGCAGGACATCCGCCCAAGAGCAGAATCCCATGGGTGTGGTTCTCCTCTTTTTATCCAACTAACATATAAGTATTCATATTATAAATCATTTTGTATGGACATAGCAAGAGACGCATTAAGCTTATAGAATTGCTCTCCGGGGGTCACCTCGATCTCAGACTACAGAGCTCAGGCCAGATTAGTCTTTCCTAGCCCTAGCAGGGCCCTAGTTTCGTTGTTGCTTTTGGATCATGACAAGCCCATGACCAAGCTCTTAACATATAGTTAAGCATTAGGTGCTTTGGCCAGGCCCATCTCGATGCCAGGGTAGCACACAACTCACCGCTTGCCCTGGGTCCGTCCCGTTCCTCGTTGGGACCCTGCTTTTGAGGGTGCTAGGAAGTAAGGCCAGCTGAGGCTTAAGTCAAGAAAGCAGATGCCCGGGAATGAATAATATTTGAAGCCAATTAAATCCCATGTTACCAAAGCATATTAATAAATGTCTTTCTTTGTCCATACAAAAAGGATATTGTTTTAAGGTAAACTATTCAAAAGACATAAGAGAGGAGAAAGACAATATTAACTTATAATACAAGTTCACTGTCTTAGCAAGGTCTGACCTTACAAATTAACAGAGTTTGATTAGAGGAAGAGCAGATAAAATGGTAGAAGTGGTTACAGATAAACAAAGGAATGGGAGTGACTCGGGAGCACTTTGATGGACGTGACTGATATACCTAAGCTCCTAGTGGCAAGGGGAGAATGGACAAACCAAAGTCAGGCCTAACATATTTAGAGCTATATTCCAACAGAATACTATGCAGCTGTTAGAAAAAAGGAGGTCATGAATTTTGCATATAAGTGGATCGGCATGGAAAGTATCATGCTAAGTGAAATGAGCCAGAAATAGAAAGACAGACATAGAAAGATTGCACTCATCTGTGGAATATAGAATAACAGAGTAGGAGACTAACACCCAAGAATAGAAGAATAGTAGAAATAAGTACCAGGAGGTTGACTCCATGGCTTGGAAGCTGGCATCACATTCTGGGGAGAGGGCAACTCAGAGAAGGGATCACCAAGTATAATGCGGTTGGAGGCCATTCGGGGGAAGGGTGATGCGGGCTAAATGTAGACTAGAGACTAAACACAGTGGCCACTCAACACCTCTATTGCAAACCACAACACCTAATTAGAGAGAGAGAACAAAAGGAAATGCCCTGCCACAGTGGCAGGGTGGGGTGGGGGGAGATGGGATTGGGGAGGGTAGGAGGGATGCTGGGTTTACTGGTGGTGGAGAATGGGCATTGGTGAAGGGATGGGTCCTCAAACTTTGTATGGGGGAAACATGAGCACAAAAATGTATAAATCTGTAACTGTACCCTCACGGTGATTCACTAATTAAAAATAAATAAATTTAAAAAAAAAAGAAATGATGCAGCTCAAGTTCCATTTGTAAAACAAGCTGAAGTAGGCATTGCTTGTATGGTTGTGACTGCTTTTGACCACTTGGAGACTTTTCCAGGGTGGCCTCTTGTATGATATTAACAAAACATAGGGGTAAATTTTTCAGAGTGTCGTATGGTCGGGAAGACTTTTTTTCCCCACAGGTTGGGGTGTTGGCTCAAGGATCAGGACCCAGCTACACAGGTCAGGGCTTATTCTTATCTCTGTGCTCAGGGATCACTCCTGGTAAGGCTTAGGGGACCATATGTGGTGCCAGGGATTGAACCCAGGTCAGCTACACACAGACAGGATGTGACTTGGGTGAAGGGGGTGTGAGGGAAGGGACCTCAGGAAAACAGTGCTTCTAACTCCCTGCCTTCAGTCAGCCGGGGAAACGCCTGACATGGGTCAGGACTGGTTAAATCAGTTCTGAGCACCTTTGCAGCCCAGACACTGGTGTCCTACCAGCCCCATGAGGCAGTCCTCAGCAAGCCCTGGAGCCAATCTGTAATCAGTGACATGTTAATGGGTTGCAACTACTCAGGCACTTGTGAGACGTTAGCCAAACTGCATATTGGGCTGCAAGAACAAGGTTGAGATGATCAAGGGACCAACCCAGGCTCCCTAATTTGTAACAGGTTTTTGTATGTATGTGGAGATGATACATATTCATGGAGAGCTTGTTTGTAATACTTTTAGGGAGGCTGCACACATTAATAGGGAAAATATGCATGACTGATAACTTCAGGGCAACCCCATGTGTCCACTCTCAGTGGGAGGAGATTTAAGTTTGGGTTCTACAACATGCTGTCATCCCGTTGCTCATCGATTTGTCCGAGCAGGCACCAGTAACGTCTCTCATTGAGAGACTTATTGTTACTGTTTTTGGCATATCCAATACGCACGGGTAGCTTGCCAGGCTCTGCCGCTCGGGCTCAGGCTCGGTACTTTCAGTGGCTTGCCGGGCTCTCTGAGACGGGTGGAGGAATCGAAATCGGGTCTGTCGTGTTAAAGGCAAATGCCCAACTGCTGTGCTATCGCTCCTAAGGCCCTGTGGCTAGGGCAGACTGACTGCCATCTAGAGTTATGTCAGAGCTTGTAATTTTTTCAAACAGGAAATAGCTGATGCTGTAGGTATTGCTTAACTTATAGGAGGATATAGAAACCACAGGGAGTGAAACGTGTTAAATTGTGCTTAATTGCATTGGATATATATATCTAATTTTTGATGATATATGTGTAATTCATAGAAAAGTTAAGACATCTTACAAGTAGTAAGATACGTACCTTAGGTACTAGGCAAAGTTGTTCATGGGTTGTTGTTTGGTTTGCTTTTTGGGGGCCATAGCAGGTGGTGCTCAAAACTTACTCCTGACTCTGTGCTCAGAGTTCACTTCTCGAAGTGCTCAGGGGACTTAAAGTGTGGCGTGGATCAAATTCCAGTTTGCTGCATGCAAGGCAAGTGCCCTACCGGCTGTACCATTGCTCTGGCCCCAACTATTCATATTTCAGGTTGAGTTAGTCTCGTTTTCTTACCCAACATTCCATGTCGAAGCTGCTAAAATTCAATCACTTCGTCCTTTCTCTTAGTCACACTGGCTCATCAGCATGTCCCAGTCCCAGGAGCCAGTCTCTGTGCCCCCAGTGAAGCTGCTTCCGTCTACCCTTTCCTCCTCTATTTGCCAGCCCGAGTGTCTGGCCCCTATATATTATTTTTTTCATTTTGGTTTCCACTATCTCTGTTCTAAATGATATTATTCCCTTCCTTCCACTGACTTTGATTTTTGCACGCCCTTCTCTTCTAGGTCTTTCAGGTTTTAAGTTCGATTGTTTAATCTGAGCCTTTCCTATTTTCCATTGTCAGTCTGAATTTGTGATGAGCTTTTCTTGTAACTATGATTCTGCTGTTGTTGATATATTCTTATCGCTGGTGCCTTCATTCACATTTATTTCCAGGAACTATTTTGCAATTTGTTTGGTTTTGCTTTGTGCCACATCCAGTGGTGCTCAGGGCTTTCTCTTGACCCTGTGCTCTGGGATTACTCATGGGGTGAGTAATCTGGTGACTTTCAGGAGAACATATGTGGTGCTGGGAGTCAAATTGGAGTTAGCCTCATGCAAGTCAAGTACTTTACCCCTGGTACTATCTCTCCAGTCCTGTTCAAAAGAACTTTTTATTACTTCTTTGATTTCCTTCATTGACCCATCAATTTTCAGTAGCCTTTTTAGTATTGAGATCCTTTTGCTTTTCCAGCTCCCACTTTTAGTAAATCTCTAACCTCTCAGCATTGTGATCTGAAAAGATAGTTAATGATATCAATTTACATGACTTTGCTTATACTTATTTATACTTTGCTCAGCAATTGTTTATCCTGGAGAATGTCTCATATTCACCGAAGGAGAATATGTATTTAGATTCCAGCTTTCTGATTTTAGTTTTTTGGACCACACTCAGCGGTGCTTGGGGTCATGACCAGCTCTTTGATGGGAGTCACTCTCTCTTTTTTAAAAAATTTTTTAAATTTTATTGAATCACCGTGAGATAGTTACAAGCTTTCATGATTGGGTTACAATCTCACAATGATCAAACACCCATCCCTCCACCAGTGCACATTCCCCACCACCAATATCCCGAATATACCCCCCTTTTCCCACCCTCCCCTTGCCTCTAAGGCAGACAATATTCCCCATACTCTCTCTCTACTTTGGGGCATTATAACTTGCAACACAGACACTGAGAAGTCATCATGTTTGGTCCATTATCTACTTTCGGCATGCACCGATGGGAGTCACTCTCAATGATGCTTGAGGGACCTAGTAGTTCCAGGGATCAAATCTAGATGTCCTATAGGCAAAGCATGTGTTCCAGCCCTTTGAGCCCTTTCTCTGGCCCTGTGTATTCAGCTTTTGGGTTATGAATGTCCAAATATAAATGTCTGTTTCTCCTGGTTCTTCCAGCTCTTTTTGTGTGTTTGAGTTTTAGGTCACACCCAGCAATGCCCAGGGTTTACTCATGGCTCTGCACTCGGGAATTACTCCTAGTGGTGCCTGGGGGACCATATAAGATGCTGGAATTGAACCCTGGTCAGCCGTATGCAAGGCAAACGCCCTACCTTCTGTGCTGACACTCTGGCCCCTCCAACTGTTTTTCTAAGGATTATTTCCTGCTTGATTTTCCTGTCTGACTGATTATCCAATAATGAAAGTGGCGGGTTAAAGTCTCCTATTCCTACTGTGTTGATATCAAATCTTTCTTCAGGCCTGTTAGTAGTTGCTGTATATCTTTGAAGCTCCTTCATTTGGCGCACAATGTCAACGAGTGTTCAGTCTTATTGATGTATTGATCCCTTAACCACATTATAGCTAATATCGATTCCTGTTTCTTATTACCCTTTTTGTGTAAGTTCTGTCTGATTTAAGTTGGCTATGAATCCGCATCACTTTCAGGCTACTTCTGGTTCAGTGCTCAATCAAACTGTAGTGCTGGGGCTCAAACACAGTTCTCCTGGCATGCAAAATATATGCTCCAGCCTCCTGAGCCATCTCTCCAGGCCTTAAGACTTTCTGTGCTTGGTGACTTCCAATCAAAGGCAGAAGGGGCGCCGTGGCGAGATGGTGGGCGGGGTAATCTAATTGTGCTTATTTGCAGGTGTTTCCTGTTCTTCTGTAGTTACCAATTGCCTCAGCAATTGCCTTAGTAATTTTTTCAGATGTCTCAAAATGGCATTAGAGATAAGATGATATCTGAGGAAATACAATCAGATTCTACGGAAAAAAAAAAAGTGAAGGACAGTGTGCCTGTTGCTCCCCGCAATAATCAGGTCACTTCAAAGCTTGCCAGAGTTTCTGACATGAGTCCCTTTGCGGGTTCTGGAATTTCTTTCAAGGGAATCAGACCCACCTGACCTGATACCTGGAGTCAGAATTTTCCCTTTGAGACCTGCTGAGTCCTGCTGGGTGCATTCTCTCCTTGACTTATACAGGTGGATCATGCCCAGACATGCCCTGAGCACAGAGGACAAAGGCGGGCATCCATATCTCCCAACTCCCTTTGCATCCACCGGGGTGCCATCCCAGACGAGGAACCATGGCCAAGACTCACCAAAGGCAATGAAGATAAATGTTTCAAGACTTCAGAGTCAAGACCTTGGTCTTGGTAACACCCAACCCTCTCTCCAGCCTTCTCAAGTCATTTCGTTTTTCTTTTGGCCAGTAATCCTCAGGGGTAACTCCTGGCTCTGCACTCAGGAATTATTCCTGACAGTGTTTTGAGGACCATATGGGATGCCGGGCATCATACCTAAGTCTGCAGCGTGCAAGGCAAATGCCCTCCCTGCTGTACTGTGGCTCAGGACACGGAAACATCCCCTGAGGGTGCGTTCTTCTATGCAGCACTGTGCAGAGACCATGCCGGCAGCCATGATGGACACACAGATGAAGCACTCAGGAATTAATCTGCGTGTTTCCGTGGTCTGGGAACATCCCTACAGCCTATGGTGTGTCTCCTGTTCCCACATATCACTCTTGGGGCTCCAGCCCACCTCTACTCTGTAGCCCTGACTTGCTTCACCAGAGAAGGTATAAGGGCGTCAGCATGTGAAGTAGCCATCATTCCGTGTAAACGCCTCGTCACCTCTGGGCTCTGAGTGCCTGCCTGCTCCTTGCAAAGGCAGAACGGGGTGCAAAGTCTTGCCCTGTAGCAGATACCTTGAACCTGTATTTTGTTTGGGGAGCTGGGGAGGAGGAGGGCAGGCAGGCACTCTGGGTGCATCCTTGTTGTGACTGGCACGCTAAGGTCAGAAACCTTAGTTAGGACGTGTGAGGATCAACCCTGCCCTCTGCCCCACACTTCCGCTGGGACTTAAGAGGGGCTCAGATGCTCCAGCTTCAGACTGCAGTGAGGCTTCCCCCACAGGCTCTCTCTCAGCATGGAGCAACTGGGCGGGTAGAAAACAGGCCACCAGAAGCTTCCGCACCCTGTCCCGATACCCAGCACCATCTCGTGAGGGAAGCACCCATCTTTAGTTTCTCTCTCTCTCTCTCTCTCTCTCTCTAACTCTCTCTCCCTCTCTCTCTCCCTCTCTCTTGTTTAATGCCAGTTTAATATCCTCTCCACCCTACTGCTCCTAGTGCCATCAAGTCCAAGTAATGCTACCTTCTAGACTTTTCTTTCCTGCTAGGGTCTTTGGCAACAAAACCTGGAGAAATTGGCCTGACTGATAGTTCAGCAGGGAGGGCATTTGCCTTGCACGAGGCTGACATAAATCCAATTCCTAAAATCCCACATGGTCCCCCAAACACTGTCAGGAATAATTTCTAAGTGCAAAGCCAGGAGTAACCCCTGAGCTGGGTGGGTGGCCCAAAAAATTACTTGAAAAGGTTAGAGGAAATGTAGGGTGTTTGCTTTGCATGTGGCTGACCCAGGTTTGATCTTTGGCATCTCATATGGTCGCACAAGACCTGCTACAAGTGCTCCCTAAGTGCAGAGCCAGGAGTAAAGCCTAAGCACCACTGGGTGTGACTCCCCTCCTCCTGGGGATAAAAAAAATGACACGTGAAAACAGGTTCCTGTCCCATGAAAAGGTGAACGTTTCTCCCCTGAGTCTGTAAGTACCCAGTGCTGTGCACAGGTAAGAGCACTGTGTCATTCTGAGATATCCCTGTCATTTGTTCTCACCCTGGACTCTCTCTTCATACACATGCATGGGTTTATTGTAGTAATTATCTTTTACAATGCCTAAAGGTTTTTATATTGATGTACACAGGTACCACACCTTAATGCCACCAAAGTGTAGAAGACCCTTGAGTATTGCCCCTGTGCCACTTCTGGTCCCCCTCATCACTGCCCCACTATTTGATATTTCTCAGTTCTGTGATTGGGTCCACAGGTTTGTTATCGCTTAGTATAGTCTATTCCTCTATTCTTTTCTCTGGACCACAATTGGGTATAATTGCCTGGTGTCTGTCCTCCCTCTGATTTATTTTTTAACACACCATCCTCCAGCTCCAACCAAGTTGCATGATTTTATCTTTTCTTGGGGCTGCCCAGTATTCCATTGTATGCATATTCCACAACTTCTTTAGCCATTCAATTTTTTAATTGAACATTCATTTGGGTTGTTTCCATATCCTGGTTATTGTGCTAAGTGCTGCAATAAACATAGATGGTACACATGTTTGTTAATGAGGTATCATGGACTTATATAATAATATAATATTTATAATATAAAGTGCAATGGTATAATGATAATGTTCCCATAACCTCACTCTCACAATCATTTGTCAAAGTGCAGACAAAAAGCTAGTTGCTTTTTTTGGCCTACACTAGGGACTCATAGGCTATACAGGAAACAAGTGGATTCACATCAAGTCCTTGCATTTTACTTAGCATTGTTGTGTCTTAAACAGGCTTCCTATTTGTCCCTGCAAATTCCCACACTCCTTGACATCGCTAGATGGATTTCCTGGAGGACAGGTGAGTCGGGAACGACCCCTGCACTGGAGAGCTTGGTGGGGCCTAAGGAGACCGGGCTTGCTCTAACTGATGGATGCTCTGGAGCTTGCCCTGGTCCCACTCTGCTCTTGGCATAGAGGCCCCTGGAACATCTTCTGCCCTTCAAAAGGGCACCAGACCTCAGGGCTTAAGGGGCTACCAAGGAGAGACCCTGGAAATCGCAGAGTTGGGGCTGTAGGAGCAGAGAGGTCCTAGGAACCCGGAAAACTCCACCCCAGACAAAAAGTCATGTTTATTGTAAAACTTTTCTTCTGTGTATGAAAATGCTTTCCGGAGGGATCCTGAAACCAGATGTAAGACTGGAGTTGCTGTACTCTGATTTTCAGCTCCTGTGATGGAAACATTTCTTGGGTGCATCTGTGTTGCCTGAGAAAGGGCCCCCGTGAGGGGTCAGCCACGTTTGTGCACAGTGTGGGGTAGGAAGAGACTCTCCTCATCCTGTAAATTCCTAAAAATACTTGTCTCAAGATAAAACATGGGCCTCGGTAGTTGACAACCTCCAGAACCTAATTGCCACCATGCTCACGGCCCAACTCCACAGGCTCAAGACGAGCCTCTTCCACGAGAATGAATCTGCTGAAGAAAAAAAAACAAACTCAGGTACGTGGGCTTTGTGACCAAAACCTCCAGGCTTTCAGGGAGTTGGAATGGATGATCACCCCCCAACTCCCTGTTCTTCTGGAGCCAGTCAGTCACGCCCATGAGCTGCCTCTGGTGCCACATAAGCTCATTAATGGCCACGATCCTGAGACTCACAAAAGAGAGCATCAAGCTACAGAGATGCCTCCAGGCTCCACGTCAGCATCCAGTTAAAAAATTTAACTCCAGGGGCTGGAGAGATAGCACAGCGGGTAGGCCGTTTGCCTTGCACGCGGCTGACCAGGTTCAAATTCCAGCATCCCATATGGTCCCCTGAGCACCGCCAGGAGTAATTCCTGAGTGTAGAGCCAGGAGTAATCCCTGTGCATCGCCAGGTGTGTCCCAAAAAGCGAAAAAAAAAATTAACTCCAGCTGTATCACCCTATTTGAAATTTTAGAATTCCTCGAGTACATGGCTGCAAATCTCATACTCTATACCACTGATGTACCATGACTAGCTCGCCACATTTGATGGGGTGTAAAGTAGAAGGCAATCTTGAAAAAAAAAATAGCACTCAAGGAAGGCTCAATCTGTAACAAAATGTTAGTAATCGCTTATACAAGTGCTTAATGACTCCAGGGTAAGATACAAAGTGCTTAATGACTCCAGGGTAAAATACAATAATCTTCACACACTTTCCTCTAAGGAAAATATTATGGATCATTTTTAGCTGATTTTTCACAACAAGCAATAGAAAATAAATTACTTACCACCTGCTTTTGGGGCAAACTTGTGCGGTGGGAAAATATGAAATAATGGTGGTGGGAAGGTGTAATGATGGTGGGTTGGTGCTGAAATAGTGAATGTAGTAAATTATTTTGAAGAACTTTTTGAAAATAAAATAAGATTTTAAAAGAGTATAAAACATGGGGCCTGAGCGATGGCTTAGCCAGTAAGGTGCTTGCCTTGCAGGCTGCTGACCAGGGTTCAATCTCTGGCACCCTCTAAGGTCCCCTGTGTCCTGCTTGCAGTGATTCCTGAGCTCAGCGCCAGGAGCAAGCCCTGTGCACCAAGGATGTGACCCCAAAACAAACCAAAAATAAAAAGGGACAAAATCATGGTCTAACTTACATGTTTCGGGGCAACCAAATTAGGCTTTTTAGACTGTTGTTATCCCTCCAGCAGGGAAAGGGAGAAATTCTAGTCCTGGCATTGGCAGCCCATGCTGGCCTGATCTGGGGAGCTGGTGAGTCATCCCTGGCCCTGCGGGATGGAGGAGTCATCCCTGGTGGAGCGCGATGGGGACTGGTGGGCTGCTAGTCACACCACTCCGATTGCAACATTTCCTGATAATGGACTGGGAATTTTTCACAGGGGAGCCAGCAGGAGCTTTCAAGTCTCAACTTCAGGAGTCAGCCATGACACTGTGTTGCCTCCCCTTGACCCAGGCCCAGGCCCTCCTTTGCACCCTTCCACAGGCCTGTTAAAATCGGGGGGCGGGGGGGGGGCGGTGTGCAAGGGGGAGAGTCCAAGAAGCTTTGGAGAGCTTTGAAGAAGCTGGGTGTCTGTGACAAGTGAGCAAGACGCTCCCCTGTTCCCCGGGGGGCTGCCAGAGCAGGGACTGCACCCTCCAACCCCAGTGACACCCCTTCCACCTCCCCCACTGCCACAGGTCCACTCTCAGTTCCTGTTGTCCTGACTCTAGTGGCCCAACTCTTTCAAGTCATTGTGTTAGAAAGAGAAGGGAAAGGAAACTTTAAAAAGGTTTCCTTTCTGGGCGCTTTCTTGTTGTTTTTCTACGAAATGATGTGATTAGGAAATTCCTGCCTGCAAAATATAGGAGCGTTTTTCAATCCAACTTCCTTTTCTGATGACTGTATGTGTTTGGCCTAAAGCTAAGCCTCTCAAACCCATGACCTTTTTCTGTAAGGTCAGAGGCTCTGAGGGATGCCACAGACCCGCCCCCTCTCACCCCTTACCACTCACCCTCACACAAGCCACAGACCTGGGCCAGACAGGCTCCATGCCCTGCACAACAATTCTTTTAAGTGAAAGCAGAATTTCTGCAAATTATGGTTCTTTTTCCAAAAGCAAAGCAAAGCACAGTAAAAGATAGTCAAGGTGGCAATGATTTCATACTGATCGTTTGTATATCATGATATGGGGATTTATTTTATGTATATTTGAATACCTATTATACTGAATACATCATTCTGTTATTGCATAATAATAATAATAATATGGCTATCATTATAGATGCCAATAATTGCCCCTTCAAGTAATACAACTGGAATTTCCTTTCCAAATTATTTGTGTCTCACAACATAAATTTCTTTTGTCTTGTTCAAAGTAACATTTACTTACAAATCTTTAGCTTATTGGGAAACATTTACATGTTATCTTACCAGAGCTTATATATATATAGTGCAGATCACTGTATTTTTTTTTCTTTTTTGCTTTTTGGGTCACACCTGGCAATGCACAGGGGATATTCCTGGCTCTGCATTCATGAATTACTCCTGGCATTGCTCAGGGGACCATATGGGATGCTGGGAATCAAATTCGGGTCGGCTGCAAGGCAAACGCCCTACCTGTCGTGCTATCGCTCCAGGCCCTAGTTTTTAAATATCATATTACTAAATATTTATAACACAGTAAAAATAACCTTGAGTATAAAATACCATAAGGCATGTTGGCATGCAGGATTAAAGTGCTGTACACACATATACAGGCTGGAGCGATAGCACAGCGGTTGGGCGTTCGCCTTTCCACGGCTGACCCGAGTTCGATTCCTCCACCCCTCTCGGAGAGCCCAGCAAGCTACCGAGAGTATCGAGCCTGCGAGGCAGAGGCTGGCAAGCTACCCGTGCATATTGGATATGCCAAAAACAGCTAGGGGTTTCTAGGGGCCCGTTGGCACATGGGTTAGAAGGAATATGTGGGCACAGGTAGAGCCGGAGAGAGCACTGCTCTAGGCTGCTGGGATGGACAGCAGAGGTCCCTGGGCCCTGGGGGTTGGGGGTCTGTTCCCTGTGATACCTTTCCTGGGTCTGCACAGAACCCTCAAGGGGCCTTCTGCCCCCTCCTCCCCTCCCCCCAACCTGGTTTATTTTTTTTATTATTTTTTTAAATTTTTATTAAATCACCATGTGGAAAGTTACAAAGTTCTCAGGTTTATATGTCAGTTATACAATATTCAAACACCCATCCCTTCACCAGTGCCCATATTCCACCACCAGAAACCCCAGTATACCCCCCGCCCCCACCCCTACCCCCTACTGTATAACTAATGAATTTCACTTCATTTATTCTTTACCTTGATTACATTTCATAATTCAACACAAAACTTACTATAGTTGACATAACTCTCTCTCTCTCTTTTTTTTCCTTTTTCCTTTTCCCTTTTCTTTTTTTTCTTTTCCCCCCTCATCCCCCTTCCTGCGCCTCATAGTATGGTGTACGCCACGCCGCGTCGGCCAGCGTGGGGCTTTTGCTTAGTTCACAGTCCAGAGGTGGCTGCTACATTAAAAACCTTCAATATTTCAACAAAAACTTACTGTTATTATTTGGAGTTTCCCCCCCAAGTCAGACCTGTTCAAATGGAACCGTTTCACATTGCTGACAGTTATAAATGTTAAGTCGCTCGGACGTGGCAGCATCCACGAGGTTTTGGATTTCTGTATAAAGTCCAGGGAAAATTCTGCCAGAAATTACATAGCCCAGCTCACAGTCCCAGTGCATTGCTGTAAGAAGTCTCTGAATTCAAAGTCTTTAGGCGCAGAGGGTCCGATTCCGGCTAAGCGGCTCCGGATTTATCTGGGCCGAGGGCGTGCCGCTTACGCCCCCTTCCCATGAGTTCCTGGGAGCCCCAAAAGTAAAATCCGAATACCTGTGGGTTTGGAGTCACAGAAGGTGGCGCCTGCCACATGGGTGCCGCCAGCCCGCAGCTTTCCGAGCAGGAAGACAGGGTGGGGAGGAAAAAAATCCAGCCCCGGCAGCACAGAGTTGTAGCCCAGTTCGGTGTCCCAGTGCATTGCTAACGGACGGTCCGCTGGATGCCCGAATGTGTTACATTTTTTTCCTCCCCACGCTGTTTTCCTGCACGGAAAGCGGCAGGGTTCTGGGGTGGCCGGCTGGCTCCAGGGCGCCCCGCGTTGGTGACGGTGGGTGGAGTTGAGGGTCTCAGAGCAGAAGGAGCCTGGGTCTGGACAGGGCCGGGGGTCCCGCCTTCCCTTCCGGGGGGGCTCGTCGGCAGAGGGACATTCCAGTGTGTAAGGACACTGTGTAAGGGACCTGGTGTCGAGGCTGGCGCGGGCGCTCTCGGCCCCGCCCGATGGATGATTCACACCCCGCGGTGCTCCGCGGGCGCAGCGGCGGCGCTGCCAGTCTTTCAGCGACGGCCGAGAGTGCCGGGAGCAACTGCAGAGCCCCGGAGCCTCTCGCCGCCACCTCGGAGCAGGGGAGTGGGCCACCCCCGAGCGGCCCGAACCACCGCGCGCCCAGCGCCTCGACGGCCGGGGAAGGGTCCAGGTGCGTGCCGCTCCAGCCGCGCGCCACGGGGTCGCCCCCGCGCCCCAGCCGGGCCTTGCACGGGTGTCCGGGCGGATGGGGCGGTGGCGGGGAGGCGAAGGGCCTGGGCGCATCTGGGACCCCGGTGAGTGCCCTGATCGCCTGCGGAAGCGCCGGGCACGGCCCGCAGGTTCCGTGCCCAGAAGTTGCGGGGAGCCGGGCCCGCGGGGCCGGGCGGGCCGAGGCCCGGGACGGGGGTTGTGGCTCGGGGCGATCCGCGGGAAGGGGTGGGGCGTGGCGGGCGGGCGGCCGGAGCCGGGTGCGGGCAGGGAAGTAGGGTCAGGGTGGGCAGCCGTGGGCGGCTGGGCGGACGGGAGCCGGGTCGGGCCCGGAGGGCTGGGCGGGAGGGGGTGTGGTCGCGGCGGGAAGGACTGCGCAGGCCGGAGCCGGGACCGCGGCGGGCAGGGCTGGGGGCGGCGGGGGCCTGGGCGGGCCGGGGTGCGAGGAGTGGGGGGGCGGGCGGGGCCGGAGGGGCCGGTGCGTGGGCAGGAATCTGGCCCGGCCCGAGCGCGAGCGCGACCCGGTTGAGCCGCCCCGCGCGCCGGGGGCAGCCGGTGCGGGACAGCCCGGGAGCTGTCGGGGGTCTGGGCAGGCTCCGAACCCCCAGTGACTCAGCAACTTGCGCGGCGAGACGGGCCGCCTGTGCCTTTGGTTTTCGCCAGTGTGTTGATTTAAAGTATGAAAACTCTAGTAAAGTTTAAAAGGAGCGGCGCGAGAGAAGGCAGTGTGCGCCGCGCTTCCGCGATTGCGCCTGCGCGTGCTTGGCGAGCGAGCGAGCGAGAGAGACAGACACAGAGACAGAGAGACAGAGACAGAGGCACAGAGAGAAGGGAAGGGAGGAAGGAAGAGAGAGAAAGGTGAGAGGGAGGGAGAAAGAGAGAGGGGGAGGGAGGGAGGGGAGAGGGAGAGGAAGGGGTTGGAGGAGGGGAGGAGAGAGGGGAGGAGGGTGGAAGGGGGGACGGAGAGGGGGAGGGCCGGGAGAAAGGGGAGAAAAGGGGCTGACCAGTAATGCTGGGGGTGCTCCTGGGCTGTGTCTGAGGTAGGTCCCCCAGCAGTGTGGGGGCCACTGTGCTGTTTCACCCGGCCTGCTGCTTGGGCAACAGTGACAGCCTGTTGAGAACTTACTCTCTCACCTCCCCCCTTCTCTCTCTCCTCTCCTTTCCTTCTCTCTTCTTTCCTCTACCTCTCTCCCTCGTCTCTCTCACTGTCCCTCCTCTCTCCCTCTTCTTTTCTCTCCCCGCTTCTTTCTTTCTCCCAGTCTTCCCTCCCTCCTTCCCTATCCCTCTTCTGTCCCTCTCTCCTTCCCTTCTCCATCTCTTTTTCTCTCTTTCTCCTCCCTCTCTCCACTATCCCTTCTCTCCCCTCTCTTCTCTTTCCCTCCCTCTCCCTCATCTTCTTCCTCTCCCTCTATTCCTCTCCTTCTCCCTCTGTCCTTCGCCCTGTCTTTCCCTCTTCCTTTATTCCTCTTCCTCTCTATCCTCCTCTCCCTCTCCCTATTTCCCTCTCCCTCTGTTCCTCTCCTCTTTCTCCTCCCTTTGTCTCTCTCCCTCCTCCCTCTTTCCTCCCTCCACCCTTGAAACTTCTTGCCCAGCTAGAGCTGCTGGGTGGACAGACTCCCCTTCCACTCTGTAGTGCCTCTGGCCTTTGTGCCTGGTGAAGGATTAAGGGCCCAGGGGACCCCAGGTTTCTGCCTCAGCGCTTTGAGTCCTGTCCTCAGCATTCAGCAGAGTAATTTGGAATTTTGACCATTCTGAGAGGTGTTTGGTGTGGTGGTGCCACGTTTCATTTGCATTTCCCAGTGACTGTGATGTGGGATTCCTTTTTCTTTCTTCCCATCAGCAGCAGGCTAATGTGCCAATGTCTTAAGGGAGGCACAAGTCACACAAACATGAACAATTAGTCATCATTCTTGCGAACCATTATGCTTCATAATGATTATGAACCCTTGTGCTTACATGCTATGGCCTGTCTTTACATGGGCTTGTTATAGGCCATCTTCCACCTTCTGGCAAGGTACCTGTTAAGGCCGTTGACCCATATTTTGAAAATAGTCTCTTACTGTTCAGTTTCAGAGCACTTTACATGTTGTACAAAGATCCTTTATCAGATGCGCTGTTGGCAAATATTTTTTTCCTATTACCTGACTTGTCTTCTCATTCAGCACAGCCTTTGCAGAGCAAATATAGTATATTTCATCTAAAGCAAAAGAAGTAGGTGCTCGGTTTCAATGAAGTCTAGCTTGTCAGTTTCCTCTTTCCTGAGTGGTGTCTCTGGAGTTGGATTTAAGAGGTCACTGCGGGGGCTGGAGCGATAGCACAGCGGGTAGGGCGTTTGCCTTGCACGCGGCCGACCCGGGTTCGAATCCCAGCATCCCATATGGTCCCCTGAGCACGGCCAGGGGTGATTCTTGAGTGCAAAGCCAGGAGTAACCCCTGTGCATCGCCAGGTGTGACCCAAAAAGCAAAAAAAAAAAAAAAAAAAAAGAGGTCACTGGGGCTGAGAAATTAGGGTTTCCCCAGTGTTGTCTTTTAGGGGTTTATTACTTTTTGTTATTCTGTGTTTTACATTTAGGCCTCTGAATTTTATGTTTATTTGGGGTGTTGTAGATCAACATCTGTAGTGAATCTGTCACCATTGACAGGGTCATTTTTTAATCTCTGGAAGCTCCATTTAGTATATTTATCTCTTTTCTGATTGTGTTGAGTTTTTTTTTTCCTCTTATGCCCTTGGGCATATGATAAGAACAGAGTGTTGTTTTATAGTCAATTCAATTATTAATTCAATAATCTGTTACTTTCTTCAGTTTCCGTTAACTAAATTTTTCCTGTTTATGATCCTGTTCCTTTCGAGCCGTGTGACTTTTTTTTTTTTCCTGTTCCTTTCGAGCCGTGTGACTTTTTTTTTTTTTTTTTTGCTTTTTGAGTCACAACTGGCGATGCACAGGGGTTACTCCTGGTGGTGCTCGGGGGACCATATGGAATGCTGGGGATCGAACCTTGGTCGGTCACGTGCAAGACAAATGCCCAACCCACTGTGCTATTGCTCCAGCCCTGAGCCATGTGATTTTTTTTTGAGTGATTATAATCTAACCTTGTATTTTTTTTTTTTTTTTTTTTTTTTTTTTTTTGCTTTTTGGGTCACACCCGGCGATGCACAGGGGTTACTCCTGGCTCTGCACTCAGCAATCACCCCTGGCCGTGCTCAGGGGACCATATGGGATGCTGGGATTTGAACCCGGGTCGGCCGCGTGCAAGGCAAACGCCCTACCCGCTGTGCTATCTCTCCAGCCCCTAACCTTGTATTATTTTTAAACTGAAATATCTACTTTTAAAGGGTAGTTTTAGGTACATAGCAAAATTGTGCAGTCAGTACAGATATTTCCCATATAGGCCCTGTTTCCATTATGAACACCCCCACAAAAAGCAATACACTTGTTACCGTTGATGAACCTGCCGACACATCATCATCTCTGAGATTTTAGTGCGCCTTAGGGCTTACGTGTGTATTACACAGTTTATGGCTCTGAATAGACATGTAGTGACATGCACCTGTCATTATTATATACCAAATGATCTAACTGTGCTAAAAATCCTTTATGTTTTACTTTTGTTTTATTTTGGTTTTTGAGTTTATTTTATTTACTTGTTAGTTTTCTTTCTATGGTGCCCAGGGGACCATAGAGGATGCTCCAAATTGAACCCAGTTCAGATCAGCTGCATTCTAAGCAAATGCCCTACCTGTTGTGCTATTGCTTCAGCCCCAGTATTTGTTTTACATAAGTTAAATCATACAGTATTTTTTTTTATTAGTGAATCACCAAGAGGTATAGTTATAGGATACAAAATTTCGTGCTTACATTTCAGTCATACAATCATCAAGTATCGATCCCTCCACCAGTGCCCATTTTCTACCACCAATGGTCCCAGCATCCCTCCCACCATCTCCACCCTGTTCCCCCTCCCACCATCCCGCCTCTGTTGCAGGGTATTCCCTTTTGCTCTCTCTCTCCTTTTGGGTGTTGTGGTTTGCAATAGAGGCCATCATGTTCGGACTATAGTCTGCTCTCAGGATGCGTCTCCCATCCCGAGCGGATCCTCCTAGCACCATTTACTTGGTGATCCCTCCTCTAACTGAGCTGCCTTTTCCCCCAATATGTGAGGCCAGCTTCTAAGCTGTAGAGTAATCCTCCCAGTACTTATCTTTAATAATCCTGGGTGTTAGTCACCCATTCTGTTACTTTATATTCCACAAATGAGTGCAACTTTTCTATGTCGGTCCCTCTCTTTCTGACTCATTTCGCTTAACATGATACTTTCCATGTTAATCCATCTATATGCGAATTTCATGACTTTGTCTTTTCTAACAGCTGCATAGTATTCCACTGTGTAGATGTACCAGAGTTTCTTTTGCCAGTCATCTGTTTTCGGGCACTTGGGTTTTTTCCAGATTCTGGTTATTGTAAACAGTGCTGTTATGAATATATAAGTGAAGATGTCATTTCGACTACACTTTTTTGCTTCTCCGGGATATATTCCATTTGCTGGGTCAAATGGGAATTTTGCTATCTACCTAACACTATTGTCCCTTCTAATCTTTTTCAACCTGAAATCTATGTTGTTGAATACTTGTATGGCCATCCCAGCTCTTTTGAGGGAGTGTTGCATGAATATTCCTGCGGTCAGAGGCGCTGAGATAAGGAACTCGGAAGAAATACGTTTCATGGAGGACCAGGCTGGCTCTGGCTCTTGGCCAGGGCAGAGGGCCTCATGGATCTCCTTTTATTGATCATGGCACTTCCAAAGGAGCAATACATTGACGTCACCAAAGGCACCAAAAGATGTTACAGCAAGAACTTTGAGGCAACTGTTATTCTCTTACATCTGCAGGCCAGTAATCTAGGCCTCAGGAAAGAAGATACAAAACCAAAATGGAAACCTTCCTTGGTCTGAAAGCACTGGGATTTACATCCCAAAGACCAGGCTGGGCTGCCACAGGAAATCTACATGTCAATTACAAACTAGGCAGCACCTGAAATCTACATCCCAAAGAATAGGCTGGGCCAGAGCCTGGAATCTACAATGTCAAAAGTCAGGCCAGGCTAGCACATAAAATCTGCATGTCAAAGACCAGCCAGGCTTCTCCTAGAAAAGGAAAACTGCCTCTGAAATTATTTTCCTGAAGGCAGCTGAAAAGGGGAAAATATTTCTGTCTGCAGTACAGTGTCCCCAACAAGGGAGTTGTTTGCTTGAAGGATTGTTTCCATCCTTTGACTTTGAGTCTGTTTGCTCTGACCGTTCAGATGTGTTTTTTGTAGGCAGAAGAATGTTGGGTTCAGTTTTCTAATCCATTTTGCCACTCTGTGTCTCTTGATTAGTGTATTTAGACCATTGACATTGAGAGAGATTATTGTCACAGGGTTTTGTGCCATCTTTCTGTAGGGGTTTGTTGTGCTTGTGGGTTTTTTTCTTGTCTTACAGAAGCCCCCTTAGTCCATCTTTTAAGTTTGGTTTTGAGTCTCTGAAGTTCCTGAGCTGTTGTTTATTCATGAAATAGTGTATGGTTTCTACGAATTTGAGTGAGAGTTTAGCTGCATAGAGTATTCTTGGTGAGGTGTTCATTTCATTGAGTTTTTTCACTATATCCCCCCATTGTCTTTGGGCTTGGAGGGTTTCCTCTGATAGGAATGCTGTAAATCTAAGGGTTGCTCCTTTGCATGTGATTTCCTTCTTTGACCTTGCTGCTTGTGTCTCTATCCATGTCATCCATCACTCTTACTAGGATATGTCTTGGAGTCTTTTTAATTAGGGTCTCTTTTAGCTGCCACCCTTCGGGCTTCTTGGATCTGGATGCCTGCATTCTCCAGCTCTGGGAACATTTCAGCAATGATATCTTTAACTGTGGCTTTTTCATTGGGGTTGCCTCCCTGTCCTTCTGGTACTCTGATGATTCTTATGTTGTTCCTCTTGGATTTATCCCCTAGGACTCTGAATTCACCCTAGGGCTATTTTGAGTTCTTTTCCCAAAAAGAACTCAAGTTTGTTGTTGTCTGTAAGCTTTCTGCTACTCATCTTCAAGCTCACTGATTCTATCTTCAGCTGTAGCCATTCTACTGTTGAGGGCACCCACTGAGTTTTTTATTTCATCTATCAAATCCTTTATTCGTGACATTTATGTTTGTAGCTTTTCTATTTCTGCTCTCATTTCTTCCTGTATTTTGTTGACTTCCTGTTCCACTGTTTCATTCAAGTCCTCTTTTAATTTTCTGGGTGTCTGTTCCACTGTTTCTTTGAGTTCATTAAACATCTTCAACATTTCAGTTCTGAATTCCTTATCGGAGAGATCAAATTTGTGAGTAGCCCCTGTTGGGGCTTCTGGACCTTTTCCTTCATCTTCCCCTGGTGGTGTGGATTTGTGATGTTTCTTCATGTTGTGCTGGTAGTATGGAGATGGGGCCTGCAAGCTCACTATCAGTTTTCCCTCTTGGTGTGATTAGGGATTCTGGGTGAGCTCGGTCTATGGTGGTCGCCTTTTTCCCCCTTCAAGAGTTGCAACTTCCTCTCATGTGCTCCTCAGTGGCTTATGTTGATGTCGGTGGGCCCCACGGGTGACTTTCGTGAAGCGGGGAAGAGAAAGACAGTCACTTTCTCTCCAACCGCCTCAAACGCCCGGGACCCAGGGTTACTGGGTTCTTGTCTCGCTCGCGGAAAAGAATTTCAGGAGTAGACAAGCAGTGAAGTAACAGACTTTATTTAGAAGGTCTTAGGGAAGGAGGAAGGGATAAGTGGAAAAGGAAAACCAGTAGGAGTAACGCGCTCAAGAAAGAACGCGGGCTCCTCCAAAGATGGAGAGAGCTCTACACACACCCTAGCACTGGACACGAAAGCATGAAAGTACACATCTCAAGGGGGGAGATGCGGGCGACACATGTGCTCGGCCACATGGCACAAGCAGCACATGGGCTCAGGCAGCATGTGCGCGCCCTTCCTTTGTTCAAGGTGTCTTTTATAGGGTTTCTTCAACCTGCCCCCCACCCACATGGGGTTTCTTTCCAGGTAAAAGTTCGTTGCTAAGGTTACCAGGGAGGTTGGGAGTGGTGATGGCCTCCTTTGGGGAACCTCCTGGGGAGGGGTCCATTATCCTCAGGGTCTGCTGATGGTTTCTTCTGGGTCTTTTGTTTTCTTGAATCTGCACATCTTAAGAGTCTCCTTCCCAGAGACTCTGTTAAATCTCAATTTTCATTGCCAAGGGCCTTTTCCTATCTACCTGCCTACATCAATGTGAGGCCTCAAGTGAAGCTTCGGGGAATGTGTTATTTTACATTGGACTTATACAGGTTCTTGTGTCTACGGGTATTATGGTGCTATTGGGATAAGCTAGTGGACTATTGGCCTAATGTATTTAAAGAGGGCTAGGATATTCTCCCCAGAATTCCGTGATGGAGGTCAAGATATGAGTCCAGAGTGCTGAAAAAGAAGAAAATAACTTCAGCCTGGGGAGAGGCCACCAGCCCTACAGGAGGCCACGCCCCCTGGCTTTGAGGCCACGCCTCCTGGCTTAAAGGCCATGCCCCTTGCTGGGATAGCAAGCCCCAGGCTCAGAGGTCACAGTGGGGCTGGAAGGTGCTGGGGACCAGTGGGAGATGTGGGGCACGAGTGTACCCTTGTTTCAGGGGGCTGCTCTTCGGACCCACCTGCAGAACAAGGGGTGCGCTGGTCCCAAGGGACTGAGAGCTGGAAGAGGTGGGGGGCGGCCTGGAAGGTGCTGGGGACCAGTGGGGGATGCGGGGCACGAGTGCACCCTTGTTCCAGGGGTTGCTGCTCTTCGGACCCACATGCAGGACAATTAGTGCGCTGGTTCTAAGGGACTACGGAAGCCAGAAGAGGTGGGGGGGGCGCGCCTGGAATTTGCTGAGGACCACTGGGGGATGCGGGGGTGAGTGCGCCCTTATTTGGGGAGCCTGCTCTAGGGACCCACCTGTAGGACAAGCTGCGCACTGGTTCCCACAGTATTTGTTTTATGATCTCTTGCCATTTCCTTTTATTTATTTATTTATTTATTTATTTATTTTGGCTTTTTGGGTCACACCTGGCGATGCACAGGGGTTACTCCTGGCTCTGCACTAAGGAATTACCACTGGCCGTGCTCAGGGGACCATATGGGATGCTGGGATTTGAACCCGGGTTGGCCGCGTGCAAGGCAAACGCCCTACCCGCTGTGCTATCTCTCCAAGCCCTGCAATTTCCTTTTGATTGTTAAACTTTCCTATTAAATAGTTTACTTTCTTGGGCATTTATTTTGTCTTTTGTTTATGTGCCTTAATATTTTTTTCTTTCTATGTCAAATAGTTCAGCTTATATGATAAAGAGTGTCTGAACTCATCCACTCCAAGCTGTTTTATAGTGGAAAATGGTGTGTGTGTGTGTGTGTGTGTGTGTGTGTGTGTGTGTGTGTGTGTGTTGCTCTGGATGAAACCCAGGGCTTCACACATGCAAGGTAAGTGCTGTATATTCAAACTATACCCTAAGCCTGCCTGTGGAAATTAGCTTAAACTATTAAATTATATGCAGAGAAATCAGGGGTGCTGCAATAGTGGGCTACAAATAACTTGCTATTTGGTGATGAGTCAAAAAAAATTATTAGTAAAGAGAAAATAGCCAAACACGAAGAATTCTGAAAGTGTCGACTCATCTTGCAGTGCAATTTCTTCTCTTCAATCTGAAGACCCTAGTTAGGAAGATTCAGCTTCCCCTGCACACTGCAGGTTCTGGTATATTTGAACTTTGCCAAGCCCTGTGACAATAGTTAGAGTGTGGAGAGTCAGGGCCAGCTGGTTCAGACAGGATACAGGCCTTCTCTGATGTACTGAGCAATTAAGCATCCAGATACTTTATTTCCATCATCTATTAGAGAAAAAATGTATGTGGCTATCTGGGAACAACTTGCTGTTCCTTCCAGTTCGTGGTCAACAATTTCTTGAACATCTTCTATGTTTACATTGGCAAAGCTTGAATCGCAAGGAAGGACCAACATAGTCTTCCCTTCAGCTATGGCGTGGTATTTTTTCCAGCCTGTTTTCTGGATTCCTTCCAAAATTTTGTGGTGATGTTAACCATACTGCAGCTCTTCCCTATAGCTGGAGCAGCAAAGGTCAAGCCAAAGAAACATATATAGTTCCCTTATGTCTCTGACCTGCTTCAGTGAGGACTTGGTCTTTTGTTTCTTTATTTGTAACTCTGATATTTCAGTGTATTTATCTGCTTCAACATGTCAGTGGATTGGATGGATCCCACAGAACGTTGTTCTTCACCCAGGGCTGCCTTAGTGTTGACTGCAGGCAGGCTGAAGACAGGCTAGACAGGGGACTTTCAAGGAACAGATTTGTTCTCCTAAAGGAAGGATTTGTTCTCCTAAAGCGAGTCTTCTAAAGGAAAAGGCTGATTTTCATCAGAATGGCATTCCTTTGAAGAAGCTGCTGCATCTGCTCAATACTTGGTTAATTTCTCCTTATTTTTTTTCTTTATGCATTCAGCAACTCAGTATTCAGTTCCTTTCCTAGTAACAAAATGTTGATACTTGCCTTGTCTCTGAATGTTTGCTTTCAGTGAAAGTGAGCACATTGAAATATCCAGTCATTTCTGGTTTACTCTTTTGGGTTAATTCTGCTAATTCTACTTTACAAAGACAAATATCTGAGAGTATTATTTCCCACTGTGGCACTGTCGTCCCATTGTTCATAGATTTGCTCGAGCAGATGCCAGTATGCTCTCGAAAGCTAAGTAGGGTCGGGCCTGGTTAGTACTTGGATTTTTTCCGATTAACAAAAATTACTGCTTAACCCTAGAGTATAACTTGTGGTATACACTTAAAAAAAACAAATATTTATTGAGAAGCAGAAGAGAAATGAATTTCCCAGCAGAAAGGAATTTGGGGGCTACCTTCTGTTTGTGAGCTTTTGACTTAGAACTCAGATTTTTTCCAGCTGACTAGTAGTTATTCTCATTCTCCACAATTGGCTAACAAGTTTTGCTTTGAAGTGGTTGAATTCTTTTAATTTGATTTATACTTAGCAAATAAACTCCTCTGTGGTTTTTTTTTTTGGGAGGGCTTCTTTTCTTGGAGTAGACTGGTTTCCTCTACATTCCCCCCCACCTCCCAATGCTGGGTCAAGATTTATCTTCTTTAATAATTTTTAGAGCAGTTGATCTACTCTCTTTTTTAATCTAGTTAAGTTTAATCTGTAGCACTGCACTGTAGCACTGTCATCCCCATTGTTCATTGATTTGCTCAAGCGGGCACCAGTAATGTCTCCATTGTGAGACTTGTTATTTCTGTTTTTGGCATATTGGATATGCCACGGGTAGCTTGCCAGGCTCTGCCATGCGGGCAGAATATTCTCGGTAGCTTACCGGGCTTCCTGAGAGGGATGGAGGAATCAAACTCTGGTCAGCCTTGTGCAAGGCAAACGCCCTACCCGCTGTGCTATCGCTCCGAAGTTTAATCTAACTAAAGTTTATTCTAATTAAACCTCTCCTTGCTGTAAAAGCACACAGAAGACTTCAATGGTGAATTCCGATTGGCAGGAAATAGTATCTTTTCTTTCATTGCTTTGTGTGGACTTGAAATTGTCTTGTTGGGAGCAAGGCATATTTTCTTCATTTTTATCACAACTTTGGCTAATGTGCTTTGCATTAAATGTGCTTTGCATTAAATGATAGAAATAAATGTTTACTTAGATACAAAGTTAGGTTCTTTGATGGAACATCTTGCAATAATGTCTCACATCTCTTTCTTTTGCTTTGCATAAAAGCTGACATTATAATTGAATTCCTGCACCTCACAACCCACAGGTAGAGTAGTTTTCATCCAGGCTCTCTGCCACTGTACTCAGATTGTTCTGGGCCAGTCAAGGCCATTGATATTTACTTTTATTGAATTTTTTTTAGATACTATTTTGTTTACAGCTAAGAAAATTGAATATGAGTTTGATCTTCCAACATTTGCTCTAAAATTTTGTGGCTGGAAATTTTATTTGGGGATTAAAGTTATTAACTACTTAGGATCTAGCAATCAACTTCTGTTAACTATCCCTATTATATGTCAGTCCAGTCTGGTGAAAAGAAGTGTCCATCACTTCCAGCCCTGGTGACGGAGATGCCATCCTTGCCCCTCAGTTTCTTTCTGACAGTCATCAGAGACTGAAGGCCATGATTGACCAGGGCCATCATGAGGGGACCGCCTGTGCGACCTGGGGAGCCATATTCACCTCTGTGTGTGTGTGATGACCCCCTCCCTCCGGGAATGCCAGGCTCTGGGGAAGGGAAACAGAGGACCCTGTGTAATCCCAGTCCTCCGGGCCCACAGTCTGGTGCAAGAAATCAAAATAACAAAGGGTGAAAATGACAAAGAAATGGATGAAAATAAAGAAACTGGCATGAGCACACTCAGCAGCCGCACTGGTAATCTGATGGTGCCAAGGAATCATATTCACTTATTTCTCTTCTGGTAGAGGTTAGGCTGGAGGGAATGGTTTTGATTAAAATCAACATTGTGGTTAATGGTCATATAATTCACAGCTTGTGATTAAATACAGCTCTTACCATATGCTTTTACCACATGCCAGGTTCTATTCTCAACCCTGAATAGACCTGTTAACATTTTTATTGTTTTTTTTTTTTTTTTTTTGGCTGGAGCCATAGCACAGTGGGTACGGCTTTGCCTTGCACGCAACTGACCCTGGTTCGATTTCTCTGTCCCTGTCGGAGAGCCTGGCAAGCTACTGAGAGTATCCCGCCCACACAGCAAAACCTGGAAAGCTACCCATGGCATATTCAATATACTAAAAACAGTAACAAGTCTCACAATGGAGACTTTACTGGTGCCCACTCAAGCAAATCGATGAGCAACAGGAAGACAGTACTACAGGGCTACAGTTACTATTTTGATTTCTTTCCCAAAAAAACTGAAAAAAAGTAACTCCAGATTCAATGCATGGGTCAGAATTTGCCAAATTCTGCTCCAAAATATCTTAAAAATAGTCACCTCAAAATTTCAAATCATTGCTTCCCAAAGATTTAAAAAGATGTTTCAAATCCTCATCAGTAACTTCTTTTATTTTTTTTATTTTTTATCTTTTTTTGCTTTTTGGGTCACACCCAGCGATGCTCAGGGGTTACTCCTGGCTTTGCACTCAGGAACTACTCCTGGCGGTGCTTGGGGGACCATATGGGATGCCGGGGATCGAACCCGGGTCGGCCGCGTGCAAGGCAAACGCCCTACCCGCTGTGCTATCGCTCCGGCCCCAGTAACTTCTTTTAGGTTAGCTGGTTTCCACTTTGGACTTTGGTCTTTATCTATTAACACCACTCTGACCCCTTTGAGAAAGTCATGACCTCCCATACAAGCTTGACTCAGCTGATATTCCATTGTTAATACTTCTTGCAAGGTCTTTGAAGACCACTCTGTGAGTTGCCTCAGTGTGATCTTTAGTGATGTTGGAGACATTTTATTAATTACCTTCAACTGCTCTAGGGCAAAAGGCAAACCATCTTTTTGTAAGTTTTTTTGGGGACTCCACGCCAGACTGTTTTCACTTAGGGCGCCCCAAGGGACCCAGCCCCGGCAGCTGACCTCCACTACCCAACTGCCGCCACACTCCAGGCTGCTTTCTGGAGCGCGGGCGTGCGACACATTATAAGACACTTCCTACCCATTTTCCATAATTACCACACCATATTTGATGGAGTTCAGACAGTAAGCAACAAATTATAGAGTTTTATATATATATATATATATATTAGATTTATGTATTAGAGATGTATTAAAGTCACTGTCATCCTGTTGCTCATCGATTTGCTTGAGCAGGCACCAGTAACGTCTCCATTGTGAGATTTGTTGTTACTGTGTTTGGCATATCGGATATGCCATGGGTAACTTGCCAGGCTCTGCCGTGTGGGCAAGATACTCTTGGTAGCTTGCGAGATACTCTTGGCAGAGGAATCGAACCTGGGTTGGCTGTGTGCAAGGCAAATATATACACACGCCCTACCGCTGTGCTATTGCTCCAGCCCATGTATTAGAGTTATATATATATGTATATATATAAAATCTATGTATATACATCTATATACATAGAGAGTAATATATATATACATATATATATATATAAAAGTCAGGCTGTTTCTGCGTGTGTATATATATATATATAGATATAGATATAGATATATAGACTTATATACCTCTCAGAGAGCCCAGCAAGCTATCAAGGGTATCCCATCCACATAGGCAGAGCCTGGAAAGCTACCCATGGAGTATTCAATATCCCAAAAACAATAATGATAGGTCTCATTCCCCTGACCCTGGAAGAGCCTCCAGTCACTGGGAAAGACGAGTAAGGAGAGGCTGCTAAAATCTCAGCGCTGGGAGGAATAGAAACATTACTGGTGCCCGCTCAAGTAAATCGATGAACAACAGGATGACAGTGATAGTTACTTTTTTATTTATTTTTAATTTTGGTTTTGGGGTCACACCTTGTGGTGTCCAAGGGTTTCTCTGGATCTCTGCTTGAGGGGTCATTCCTGGCAGTGCTGAGCAGATCCTGTGGTTCTCAGCATTGAACCTGGGCCTCCTGCGTGCAAAGCAAGTGTCTAGCCATTGAGTTATCTCTCCAACCTGATACTTGTTAACTGTTAAAATTTTTGCAGAAGTCCTTCTGCGTAGCACCTGTGGTCATTCCCCTTCTGTAGTGATCAGAGTGAGACACAGATTTGGTGATGTCTGGAGGGGCCCTGGAAGTCTATTTGCATCATTCCCCTTATTTCAAGAAAGGAAAATATGAGGAAAGGTAGTAGGGGAGTGCCTTCTCAAGGGTCATGCAACTGTTGTTGGGCAAATGCTTTAGACTAAAAGCCAGACAAACCATCCTTTTAGTGAAAATTCCATTTTCAATACAGTTTATGAAACAGCAGAACCAGGACTGGGACTTGGGGATAAAGTGCATTCCTTGGTTTTGATCCCTGACACCCACTCCCCAATAAATAAATAATAGTAACAACCTATCAAACTCAGATGCAGCTCTCAGGCTACAGGGGATTAATGTAGGTGTACCAGCCTGTAAAAGATGGATTCATTTAAGCTGGGGGATGGGTAGGGGGGGGAAACGTCCATCCTTAGGATGTATCAGGCCTATGAAATCCTGTGGCCTGGCCCTGGTCCATGACTCGGCACACTGGATGCTTCTCATTAGCCGCCCATGGCCTGTTTGCTGTATCGCATGCCCTGCAAATACTGTTATAAATATCCACATTGCCATTTGCAGAAAAAAATGTCTCACCACTCCTGATTTAAATGGAATCACTTTTAGGGTGTCTTAACTGAGGGAAAAGATATTTTTTGAATTAGTATTTTTGGGGGGCTGGTGAGGTCACAACTGATGGTGCTCAGTGAGTACTTGACTCGGCCCAGGGGTCGCTTTCAGCAGTGTTCAGGGAACCCCGAGATATCAGGGATCCGACTCATACACCAGTTATATTTTCCACCACCAGTGTCCCAGTATCTGCCCCCGCCATCCTGCCCTCCCCCTGCTGTACGGCAGACACTTCCAGGGATAACTCTGGATGTGGAACAGCCTCCCCGGTGCAGAAAGGGAGGAAATCCCCAGCAAGTGACTCACCTTAAGCCCAGGCTGGTGGCAGGAAGAGCCTCTACAGGAAACACACCCTTCTTCCCTCTGGGCCTTCTCCCCTACTGCTAAGGTGTTTACTTGCATTTAAGAAAATTAACTAATGGGGCTGGAGTGATAGCACAGCTTCTATATTTAGAACAGAAATAACCAGTATTTTAACTTTTTAATATTGTCCTTGTAAGTTTTAGTGTGAGGATTAACTCAGCTAATTATCTCTTAGCTGATCTCAAGTATAAAATGTACAAATATTTTACAAATATGTAAAACCTATATTATTTATTTCATGAATATTAACAAATGAAACCAACCAGTTCTGCTGTTCCTGTCGTAAGTTTTCATGAACTCTAATTTATCACTAGGTACAGATGATTAAGATATTTTCATTTTGTGTCCAATTTGTGCGGAAGTTATTTTCAAGTCCTATGCCCATTGATCAAACTTACCAAAGTTATTGAGAAAATTGACAAAATAAGACCCCTTCAGTGGATATAGGGTGTGACTTAAGTGCCCATTACTTGGCCAGAGAGATAGTGCAGCAGGTAGGGCACTAAATTGGTGCCTTGCACTTAATTGGTCCAGGTTTGATCCCTGGCACCACATATGGTCCCCTGAGCCAGGAGTGATCCCCGAGCTGAGAGCAGGAGCAAGCCTTGAACACCACCAGGAGTTTCCCCCAAACAAAACAAAATTAAATTACATTTAATCATAAATTTAATTTATGGACTAAACTTATGGACATAACTCAAGCATACATAAATTTACAAATACAGAAGTTGTACAAACTACCTTCTCAGACCTTATTCCATAAAAGTAGAAATTAACCACAGAGGGGGCTGGAGAGATAGCACAGCGGGTAGGGCGTTTGCCTTGCACGCGGCCGACCCGGGTTCAAATCCCAGCATCCCATATGGTCCCCTGAGCACGGCCAGGGGTAATTCCTGAGTGCATGAGCCAGGAGTAACCCCTGTGCATCGCCAGGTGTGACCCAAAAAGAAAAAAAAAAAAAGAAATTAACCACAGAATGAAGGTGGATAAAACTTCCAACACTTTGAAGGTGAACAAAAAACTGCTAAACAACAATTGGGCCAAAGAGGAAATCACCATCCAACATGTTTGTGATCTCTAATAAGGGGCCTGATGGCTCCAAGATGAGATGCGACAATATTCACACATCTTCCTCCAAGGAAAAATTTTCAACTATTTTTAGTCAGTTATTCATAGTAAGCAATAAAAAATGAATTATTTAGCATCTGACTTTGGGGCAGGCTTGGGTGGTAGTGGTGAAATTTGAAATAATGATCGTGGGAAGGTGTAATGGTGGTGGGATTGGTGTTGAAATATTGAGTATAATCAATTACTGTGAACAACTCCATGAGAATAAAATTTAAAAAAAGATAAATCTCTGTACACAAAAAGAAAGGGTAGTGATCAAAACAACATGGTACTGGAATACAGATAGGCCCTTTGGTCAGAATCAAAATCCAGTGAAAAAAACCCATATATATGGACAATCAATTTTCAATAAGGGAGTTGAGAACATGAAGTAAAGATAGCCTCTTCAACAAATGGTGCTGGGAAAATTGGATAACTATGTGTAAGAAATTAAAGCTGGATGCATATCTTACGCCCCACACAAGAGTAGACTCAAAAACCTGGAGATCCAATCAGGAACTATAAAGTACACTGAAGAAAATATAGGCAGAATGCTTCAAGATTTTGACCTCAAAGGCATCTTCAGTGGTGTGATATACCGGTAAAGGCAACAAAATAGAAATGAAATGGGACAACACAGTGTTAAAGACCTTCTGCATGACAAAAGAAACACAGGCTAAAACTAAAAGAGAACCAACTGAAGAGGGAAAAAGTTGCATTCAACACATTAAAGATTGATACCCAGGATGTGTAGAGTACTAACAAAGGTCAACAACAAAAACAAAATTTCAAAAACCCCATGAAGAAACGGGGAGAGGAAATGAATAGACAATGCCCAGAAAGACAGATGGATGGTCTGTCGGTAGCACTGTAGCACTGTAGCACTGTCGTCCAGGTTTGCTCGAGCGGGCACTAGTAACGTCTCCATTGTGAGACTTGTTGTTACTGTTTTTGAAATATTGAATAAGCTACGGGTAGCTTGCCAGGCTCTGCCCTATGGGCGGGATACTCTTTGGTAGCTTGCCGGGCTCTCTGAGAGGAACGAGGAATCAAACCCAGGTCAGCCTCGTGCAAGGTAAACGCCCTACCCTCTGTGCTATCGCTCCAACTCATAGGTAGATGCGAAAATAATCTGCATCACTTATCACCAGAGGAATCCAAATCAAGAGGGCAGTGAGATACCATCTCATACTAGTGAGAATGGCACATATCAAAAATAGAAACAATCTGTTGGCTAGAATGTGGTAGAAATGGCCCTTTGGACCCTGCTGCGGAGCGAGCATGATGGAAGAGCCCAAGGAAGCGCCCTTGGACTCCAAACAGCCCACTGAACTAATTCCGGCATGGGACCAGAGACCCCACGGTGCGCTGAAACAGTGGGAGCCGGGCATCCCCCAATTCTTTTAACCTCTCTCTCTCTCCACACCTCCCCCCTGAGCACAGCGCAGGATCTGCGGTTTTCCTGAGCGCAAAATGGAGACGCCGAGCCTCTCTCTAGGCTTCTCCATCTTATGAGCACCATAAAAGGGTAAAAGTTTGTAGTGATGTTATTTCTGGTTGTACTTTCCCTGGACTTTATACAGAAACCCAAAACCGCGCGGCCGCGCGACCTAATGTCATCTTAGCATCAGCAATATGTAATATGTCCCTTTTTAATGGGTCGGACTTTTGTGGGAGATCCTAACAAGAATAGTAAGTCTGTTGCTGAAATATTGACGGCAATCAAAGTGGTAGCCATCTCTCTAGACTGAACTAAGCTATATCCCCACACCAGCTGAGAAGAAATATCCTTCTTTCTCGGGAAGAAACGCGGCGTGGTGTCAAACATAGTGTGATGTCCATTAAGCAAACAGACCTGGTGGCGTAGGAATGGGATATAAGGGGAAAAATTATGTACATGGAACAGTGGGACGCTGGTGGAATCTCGAGCCGGAGCCGATACCAGCGCAAGCCCTTCGGTTCCAGAAACTGCTTGCAGAAACTCGACTAGTCTATCAACTAAGCCAGAGCCCCACGCCTGCCGATGATGGGAAATAACCATCCTTTTCGGTTTTTTTTCCCTTGTCAGGCAGGGTGGCGATTACCAAACAGGCGTGAACTCGGTGGCGCGGGGCAAGGGGGAAAAAGAAAAGTTATGTAACAAACAGCGGGACTTAATATCTCTATATTCTTAGCAGTGGAGAACTATCAAATGCCTCCTTGGCAATAGGACTGCTTTCCTTTTTTGGGGGAAACCCCAGCAATGGTAGTGAGTTGTGTGTTGAAACATGGAATGTAATCGAGATAAGGCATAAACGAAGTGGAACTTATCATGTACAAGGGGGGGGACTGGGGAGGTGGGAGGGGGCGGCAGGTATACTGGGGGGGGGTTGGTGATGGTAGATGGGCACTGGTGAAGGGAAGGGTGTTTGAGAATTGTATAACCGACATAATCCTGAGAACTATGTAACCCTCCACATGGTGATTCAATAAAATTATTATTAAAAAAAAAAAAAGAATGTGGTAGAAATGGACCTCTCCTCCACTGCTGGTGGGAATGTTGTCTGGTCCAATATTATGGAAAACAATATGGAGAGTTCTCAGTACACTTAAAATTAAACTGCCATATGGCCATCAATTCCACTTTGGGACGTCTACCCCCAGGTCTGACCTGTGGGAGGAGGCAAGCATCCCTCCGTTAGTTAGGGTTCGGCTGGGTCCTGCTGTATTGCTCATGGATGGTCTAGATCCTGTTGGGTCACACTGGATCACACACTTGGGGCCACTTGAGGGTATTGGGGGGGAGGAGAAGTGGAGGGGGAAGGACAGTTGTGCCTGCACTGTGCCACCTGGTTGGAAAACTAACCCGACTGTTCTCTTTCTTGAATTAGCCCTTTTAATGCTGCAAAAGCTCTTTATCTGTGGTACTGCAGTCTGGAGTAAGTTTTATCTGATAAGGAAGAGCCTCAAAGGCTAGTAAAACGTTTTGTCTTTTCCCCAATCATTTGCTACAATCTCTTGATTTTAAGTTGCACCTCTCACTGACAGTAGGTAGCTCTGCTTATTTGTTCTAACCATATCTATGGTGGAATTGTTTTGTGGACTTACAGTTTCTGTAGCTGCTACTATGAGTGAGAAGATTCTAAAATTCTAGGCATTTATTTTGCTTATAGTGTACTGTTTTCCTCTTCCTCTTTCCCTGCGTATTTTAATGTAGTTTTTAGAATTCCTTTTTTAACTGTATGTTTGCTTTTCATCTGTAATCTTTGCATTGTTACTATGTAGTTTCTATAGGAGTTACAGTTAACACATTAAACTTTTAATTTGTGACAAACTATACATGGCAGAATAAACATTAATTCTCAAAACAGAGGTTACTAGCACTCACATTGCTGCGTATCTTTAAGCACCATTCAGCCATAGAATGTTCTCAAGTTCTCACAATGGCACGTGTACTTAATAAACAATAACTCTCCATTTCCACCACCTCTTCAGCCCTGGTAACCAGTGTTCTACTATTTCTATGAATGTGATCACTCTGTGTACTCATTTCTTCTGAAAGTAGTTCTATATATTTGTCATTTGTGATTGTCTTAGAACATTGAAAATGTCTTTAAAAAATTAGTTAAGGGGAGGGGCCGGAGCGATAGCACAGTGGGTAGGGCGTTTGCCTTGCACGCGGCCGACCCAGGTTCAATCCCCGGCATCCCATATGGTCCCCCAAGCACCGCCAGGAGTAATTCCTGAGTGCAAAGCCAGGAGTAACCCCTGAGCATCGCTGGGTGTGACCCAAAAAGCAAAAAAAAAAAAAATTAGTTAAGGGGAATGGAGAGATAGGACAGAAGGCAGAGTGCTTGCCTTGCACATGACGGATTGGGTTCAATTCCCAACATCCAATATGGTCCCCCAGGCTCCACCAGGAGAGAGCCCTGAGCATCACCAGGTGTGGCCCAAAACTGAGAGAGAAAGGAAGGAAGGAAGGAAGGAAGGAAGGAAGGAAGGAAGGAAGGAAGGAAGGAAGGAAGGAAGGAAGGAAGAGAGGGAGGGAGGGAAGGAGGGAGGATGGAAGGAAGGAAGGAAGGAAGGAAGGAAGGAAGGAAGGAAGGAAGGAAGGAAGGAAGGAAGAGAGGGAGGGAGGGAGGAAGGAAGGAAGGAAGGAAGGAAGGAAGGAAGGAAGGAAGGAAGGAAGGAAGGAAGGAAGGAAGGAAGGAAGGAAGGAAGGAAGGAATAGCATTCCATTGTGTAACATACCACATTATCTTTATCCATTCATCTCTTCTTCAACGCCTAGGTTGTTTCCTGATCTTAGCTATTTTGAACAGTGCAGCAATGAACATAAAATGAGGCACCAATTTAACTTATATTTGATGTTAGATTGTGTGTGCTTCTTATATATTTATTTTTGGCTTTTGGAAACACCTGATGGCACTTGAGACCTATTCAGTTCAGTGCTCAGGTGTCGTTCTGGGCAGTGCTTAGGGGACCATGCGGTGTTGGGGATTACACCCATGCCTCCCACATTTGTATGTGGACCTCTTTTTTTTCTTAATTTTTTCTATTGTATAACCCTCATCTGCAAAAGTGTGTAAAAGAGTATCATTGGGTGCATTCACAGATGTAGTGGAATAATAGAAGTAAACCTCACTCAAAAATGGATTGAAGGGATCTCATATAATTTTACATTCCTTTTTGGTTTGTTTGGGGCAGGGGCCTGGGGGACCATACCCAGCGGTGCTTAAGAACTGCTGCCAACTTGGTGCTGGGGTTGGCCCTGGGGGTGCTTAGAGACCATGTAGTGCTGGAATGGATCCCAGACCTCCTGCACGCAAACCCTCTGAACTTTCTCCCAGGCTGGTTTTGCATTCTTTTCTTTTCTCTTGTTGGGGTGTGAGCGAGTGCACACCTTGGCTCTGTTTTCGAGAATTACTTCTGGCAGACTCAAGGGGCTATAGGGGGTGCTGAGAGTTGAACCCAGGTCAGCTACCTACAGACTAGCGCCCTACCCACTGTACATTATTGGCATTATTGGGCCACACAGGATAACACTAGATAATGCTGTACTGTGTTTTCCAACCCTGGTTTTGCTGTTTGTTTTTTTTTTTTTTTGCTTTTTGGGTCATACCTGATGATGCACAGGAGTTACTCCTGGCTTTGCACTCAGGAATTATTCCTGGCGGTGTTCAGGGGACAATATGGGATGCTTATGGGGACCATATGGGATGCGGGGAATCGAACCCGAGTCGGCCGCATGCAAGACAAATGCCCTACCTGTTGTGCTATTGCTCCAGCCCCTGGTTTTGCATTCTTATGAAAACTTTAGTTGCTCTTTTTTTCTTGAATAAACACTTTCTTTTATAAAAAGATAAAAATATTAAGGAGTGTTTCTGAGGCATGATTGTGAAAGGGATATTTTTTATATTGCTTTCTTCTCTCATTTTTGCATATAGGAAAGCCATGAATTTTGGGGTATTTCTTTATAGCCTGCAACTTTACTATACAAGCCTATTGTTTCTAGGAGCTTCTTGGTAGAGGCTTTAGGGTTCTCTAAGTATAGTATCATGTCATCTGCACGCAGTGAGAGCTTGATTTCTTCCTTTCCTATATGGATGCCCTTAATATCTTTTTCTGCCTAACTGCTATGGCAAGTACTTCCAGCACTGTATTTAATAGAAGTGGCAAGAAAAGTGTGTGTGGGCTGAAGGTAGGTAAGATAGAAAATAGATCACTATGACAATAGTAGCTGGGAATGATCACATGGGACAAGTGGGACAAGATCTAAGGGTTAAAGGTAGGTAGAGCATGTTCTTGATAACCTTTCAGTATCAATATTGCAAATCACAATGCCCAAAGAAAGGGGGGTGCAATATATATATGTGTATGTATATATATATATACATATATATATATATATAAAGAGAGAGAGAGAGAGAGAGAGAGAGAGAGAGAGGGAGGGAGGGAGAAGAAAAGTGCCTGCCAAAGAGCAGGCAGGAGGTGAGGGTTAGGGTGTGATGGAAGGGAACCAGGGGCCACTGGGTGATGGGAAATGTAGACTGGTTGAGAGATGTGTGTTGGAATACTGTATGACTGAAATCCATTCCTGTACAGCTTTGTAATACTCTAAAAAATAAATAAATAAAAATTTAAAATTTAAAAACTAAATAAAATGATGAAGCACAAAAAGTATTAAAAAGGGTATTGTTAGAAGGCGGGGGGTGGGAAGAAGGGTACTGTGGGTACATTTTATTCATATTTGGCGACTGTGGTGAAAAGAATGTGAGACATTACTAGAAGGGCTTCGTATGGAAGCCACTCATAACCACACCTGCTTTGTCCCCACAGGTTCTAGCTACCACACCATGACAAGGAGATGGATGCTAGTTCTTTGCTTAATGTTTGCCCAATTCGGACTGAGTCTTGCAGAGACAGGGATGTGTCCAGCAGGTACACTATGACTGATTTCCTGCCCTTACCCTACCTTGTCTCCACACCTTCCAGTTTTGCTGCTGCAGATGACGGTTCTTTATTAATATCTCCTGAATTTGTCAGTGATACTAGTATATCAGGGGTTGGTTGGCAAGTCCTCCTACCTCCTGGAGTTCATTGAACATGATTGGGTCGTGGTGGGACTTCTGCCACACTCATCTATCCTTCTCTTGCCACTTGGGTGAGTACTAATTTGTCTCCATAAGTACAAGAGCAGCACCAGGAGTGCTTCAAGTCCCTTAAGGGTGCTGTTTCTTTTCATCATCTTTGCTTATTCCAAATGCTCTGATACTCTGCCATTAGGGCAAGCCCACCGGCACATATGAGCTTTTCACGGTGTCATGAGGCGAAGAGGAAGGAGCCTAGTCCCAAGCAAGCACAAGCAAAACTGCAGAAGGATATCTTCAGGGTCCTGTTGCCACAGTCTAGGAGAAATGTGGGGACCTGGACAGAGTAAGTGTGGAGAACATTGGGATATCAGGAAGGACCAGAGACTCACTGAAATACTCCTTTCCCTGTATAAACTTTGTACGAAAAGTCGCTCACTTATATAAATATGTAGTTGCAGTGTTTGGGAGTTTCTTAACTAATCATTTATTGGCCTATTTTTTTGTAAGAAGAGAGTTAGGACTACATCTTTTTTCTATTTTAAATCAACCTTCTTGGGGCCGGAGCGATAGCATAGCAGGTAGGACTTTTGTCTTGCATGTGGCCGACCCACGTTGGATCCCTGGCATCCCGTATGGTCCCCCAAGCACTGCCAGGAGTAATTCCTGAGGGCAAAGACAGGAGTAACCCCTGAGCATTGCTGGGTGTGTCCCAAAAAGCAAAAAAATAAATAAATAGAACAACCTTCTTCAGTGGCCCTATACTTTGGTAAGTAATCACATCTTCATTTTGATATAAAGCGTCCTCTGGATAATGTATTATTAAAATTTAAGAAAGATTGTTTTTAGTGTTCCTTCGATATTGTTACTATAAATGAGGTTTGAGGACAGTCTATACAAGAATTGTGGCTCTGTTTTGTTTTTCCTCATTCTGAAAATTGCTATCCTTTAATTAAAGAGTTTAAACCATTGATGTTTAAAATAATTATTAAAAAATATATATTTATTTTTGCCTTAGGTATTGTTTTCTTTATGTTTTTATCTCTATTTTTCTGTCATCCACTTGGGAACTGGGGCTAGCGGAAGCCAGGGAGTGAGGGGTCTCTTGAAGGAACCAGGTTTCCTGATTCTTCCACGATTGTAGTTCGGTGTCCAATAATGTGGCCACTTGGTCCGGGTGACTAGAGGGATATGAAATAAGACTACTCTGGATCTGAGTGGTATAAGGGAGAAATATTCCCTAGATTAGAACACTCTTTGAAAAATAATGTAAAAGCTTAATTTATTGAGTAAAATGTATTATTCTATTTCCTTCTCTTTCACATTATCATCATCATCATCATCATCATCATCATCATCATCATCATCCCTTTGATAGTCGAATTTCTTTAGTGGTCTCAGTAATGTCTCCATATGTCCTAGCCCTGAGATTTTAGAAGCATCTCGTTACTCATCCTTCCCAATGACGCTGCATTGGAGGCTCTTTCAGGGTCAGGGGAATGAGACCCAACATTGTTACTGGTTTTGGCATATGAATATACCCGGGGAGTTTTCGAGGCTCTCCCATGTGGGCAGGAAACTCTCAGTAGCTTGCCAGGCCCTCACAGAGGGAGAAGTAGGCTATAAGATTCCGGGAGCTTGGTTTTAAGTCTCTGGATGTTGGCCATTGGTGGGATTACTCGGCATTGGGGGCAGTCCCTGGGTGTGACCGCCTAGCTACTGGAAAATGGTAATCTGGGTGGAAGAGGCCCTGTCCCAATCCGAGCAGGCTTGGAGGTCTCAGCCCCAGGTCCCACACACCTGGGTTCCTCTGCCGGTACCCTCATGCGTGAGGCTCATCCGAATGTGTGGAGAGGTGCCTTGACCATGGCTGTGGCTAGGCTGCAGAGGCCTTCGGCCACAGGAGCTCTGCTCAAGGAGGGAGGGAAGCTGGAGCCCACCCCCTCCAAGGGGCCCCGGGGAAGACAGCCTGGCGCGTGGGCAAGAGACTCTCTTTTCACATAGCCCCTACAAAATTCAAATTGCGTGTTAACTTTCGTTACAGTTAAACGTTACAGAGTGGGGCAGGGCAAAATTCAGTAGAGCAGATCTCCTTGTAAAATTCCATTTTTGACTGAAAAAAGAAGTCCCCAGTCATACTTACCAAACTCTGTGAACCCTATGGATTAATTTATCAGTTTTTGTCTCTATTCCCAGGAACCTATCTTGCAGAACATGGAACTTGTGTAAAATGTCCTGAAGGAAGTTATACTAATCACAGTAATCAACTTACAGCCTGTTTACCCTGCCGTGGCTGTGAATCAGGTACTGAACATGGGACCTCGTGCAGAGGTGATCTGGTAGGATTCTATTCAACCTCGAATGAGGAGACCTGGATTCTATTCCTCCTTGCTCCTCACCATCCCGGTTATATGATTATGACATATCCAGAAAAGAAAATGAAAAATTGTCTGTACAATCCATAGTGCACAGAAGTGAAAATTTTAAACCACCAAAGGTGAGCAGTGGGGCCCTCATCTGTCCCTGGAAATAGACAGCTCGGAAGGCCTGACCGCACTGCAAAGCGCCAGGAGTGAGCAGGGGCTGGCTGGAGACTGGACTCGGCAGCTCTGGGCTGGGCTCTGGGCTCCTCTCTCAGCCCACAGGGCAGGTTTTAGGAAGCCACTCAAGGCTTCCTCTCAGCTCACACCCACCTTCCCAATAACCCAGCGATCTTGTCCTTAACTTTCCTCTCCAGGCAGATTTTTCCTCTCCATGCAGATTCCTTACATAATGGAATGTAAATGTCTTATTCTACATCTCTGCACATCAGTGACAGTGGAGAGCAATTGTCATTTATGTGTGTCACATGTGTTGCTGCAGAAGTGGGCCCGCAGAACTGCAGAGAGCGAGTGGGAGGGTGTTGGATGGTGACAAGTGGTTGAGGATAAGCAAACCCTGCCTGTGGGTTGGAGTGAGAGTAAAGCGGATAGGGCGCTTGCATGCAGCCAGTCCACACTCCATCCCTGGCACCACCTAGAGTGCTTTGAGCCAACCAGGAGTGATCCCTGAGTGCAGCGTCAGGAATAAGCCCTGAACACTGCCAGGTCTGTCAGAAGAATAAATTAAAAACAAACATACAAAAAAATCTGCTTCTTCGTCAGCAGGTCTAGTAGAAGTCAGTCTGTGCACGCCCACCCAAAACACAGAGTGTGGATGCAAAGCTGGTGAATGCCTGACAGACGATTCTCCTGAACATTGTGAGCCATGTCGAAGGTGAGCTGAGGCCAAGGGGGTTGCACCCCGCACCTGTCTTACATTCACGTGAACCGATTCTCACCTGCTTCCAATCAGCCTCTGTCTCCCAGAGTCTCCTCTGCCTGTGGGGTCTTCTGAGCTCCCGAGCCCATCTGCAGGTCCCCGACACTGCTCCCCTGTGGTCTCCTTCCCACACTCCCTTCCTGCTTGCCCAGCACAAGTTGTCCACTCGGCAGAGTAAGCTACTCTTTAGATAGGAGTCCTACTGTGATGCATGGGATCTTTAAACATTTATTTTAAAAACAGAAGCTAAGAAATGAGTAATGCAGACAGGTTCATATTTGGTCATCAAAAATAATCTTGAATGGTCTTTCATCAGGCCAGTGACCCATCAACAGGCTTCCACAGCCACGTCAGGAAACCTAGCTCCTTCAAGAGACCCCTCACTCCCTGGTTTCCAATAAGCCCCAGTTCTCATCACAAGATGCTACTCTACCCAGGTTATTAGAGTTTAAATAATAGAAGAATAGCTTGCCCTTCTCTAACTCTCTGGGTTTGCTTGTTTGATAGTTCAGTGAGACGGGTAGAGGAATTCTTCCTCATTTAATGGCAAAACCGGGGGCCAGAGCAATAGTACGGTGGGTAGGGAGGATGCCTTGCATGCAGCCAATCTGTTCGAATGTTCGAAACCTAGCATTCACACGAACCCTTGAGCCTGCCAGGAGTGATCCCTGACCACAAAACTAGGAGTAAACCCTAAGCACTGCCAGGTGTGACCCCTAAACAAGCAAGCAAACAAACAAACAAAAAAAAAACTGGAGGACAAGGCATCACTTGTCACAAATCCATCTGACCACTGGCCTAGAGTGAGCTTCTCCTCACAGGTCCCTCCTGCAGCCCAGGGGAGTCAGTGCAGCCCTGCAGCCTGCTGCGAGTCAGCTTCTGTGACTCAGCGGGAAGCCAGGGGCACCTGTGCTCAGACCTTCCTGCCCAACCGCCTCTGACACAGCCTGTTCTCTGCCCTTTCGTCTGGGCCACTGGGCAGCAGGTGGCTTCTTCTAGCTCTTCCTGGCTAGTGGTCCCTCTGCATTGCGACTTCCCTGTGTGTGTAACTTGGAATCCTGAAGGAATGATTGAGGACAGCTGCCATACTTGGTGGAATGACACACAGTGTCACTAACAACATAATGGGTGTTTTCTTTTTGGGTCACACTCAGCAGTGCTCAGGGGTCACTCCCGGCTCTGCACTCAGGAATCAATCCTGATGGTGCTCAGGGGACCAGTTAGGATATTGAGGATCAAACCTGGGTCAGGTCCGTGCAAGGCAAACGATTCCCCACTGTACTGTCGCTCCAGCCTCAGCAAACAGCCCAATGGAACTGGGAATGATTGGACTGCAGTTGGAGTTGGAGTTGGAGTTGTAGTTTGTATCCTACTGGCAGTGTCGGCGCTATTCTGTAAAATTCATTGTCTCGGAAAGAACAAGTCTCAAGGTGAGAATCTTCACATGAGGTATGTGCTTACAGGAGAGAAGGATGCAGTACATTCAAACCTGCAGGGAGGATGGTCTAGAAGGGGCAGGTCTCAGGGTCCACTGGAGGTGGGGCTGGTACTGTCACCTTCCCTCCTGATCCTGTGTCCAGACGTAGTGCTTGCCCTCCAACTGCCAGTTTCCTTGTCTTGCCGACTCTCCTGGATGCTCATTTCTGGGATAACCCGGGTCTCCTCTTCACCTCACTCATGGTGTCAGGGTCCCTTCACCCCCAAGGTCCCCACCGTGTCCTGCAGTGCCGCCCAGTTCTCGGGTCTCAGGCCCAGTGGGGGCTGAGAAGGTGGGAGCAGAGGTAGCTGTGCATCCCGTGCTCAGAGAGGAAGCCACAGAGACGGGTGCTTGCTTAGTTCTGTTTCCTCTCTCCCCGTCCCTGATGGTGCCCCCGAGTGAGCACGTCCTTCGTGCACACACGCTCAGCAGCAGGAGGCCCTGGGTTGGGATGCCCGGAGTTTCTCGGGGAGGGTGACATGTAGGACGGCCCGCCTCACTCTAACGCGGATGCTTCTTCTCCTCCAGGTTTTCTGGACTTCTTTAAAAACTCACCATGTTCGGTGAGTTTCCTCTGGGACAAGATGGCCCCAAGCCCTTAGGTTTGCTTCTGCACAAAAGCCCTGGGATTCGTCTACACTTTGCTCCCTCTTTAAAAGGCACTCTGGTTGAAGAGGGTGAATGTCGGATGAATGTCCTCTAGGGGCAGCCCTCAGGCCAGTCGTCCATGCTGAGCACTATCATCCCTGTGACTCAGGGTGCCCTGGCCAAGGAGGTGCCAGGGTAAAGAACACTGTTCAGTCGCACCCAGGGCTGTGCCTGATGACCTGGGCCAGCAGCACAGTCTCCAGTGTGCTGGGCCTGTTGTGTGGTGGGGAGCAGAGGTCCAGTGGGGGAGGGGTGGGGCTCCTAGGACTCCTCCCACCCCCAGCCCTTACAGGCTCCTGATATGAGCTCCTGATGCATCTCTGATTTCTCAAGTTCTGGGCGAGGTGCAAAAGACATCCCCGGACAGCATCTGAGATTGGGCAAAATGACCTCAATGATATCCTCATCGTGACTGAGAGCTACGATGAGAGACAGGGCCACGATGGACGTCTGCTGGACACTGGGGACAGCGAACAGGAGCTCGAAATCCAAGCACAAGCTCCACTCCCAGCCGAGAAAGCGCAGGCCCTGGGGGACCCCGAGCAGGTGAGGGGGGTCTGACCCTGTGTGGCTGGGTCTGCGTAAACAGGGAAAAGCTGAAGCTTGGTGGGTTTCCTGCCCTGAGCAGGACGGCGAGGGGGAAGATAGAATGGACAGGGGCGGGGCTGCACGGACAGTCAGGCGTCCAGTCAGGCACGCGGCTCTTCTCTCTCTGTTCAGCTCTTCTGGTAACCTCAAGTCAGTGTGAATGAACATAAATAAAAGTCTTAGTCCAGACATCTGACAAGAGTTGATGGTGGTTTCTAGAAGTAGAATGTCTGGCCAGTTGATGTTTAGCTGTGGTTTTTAGATACGCACAGCAGATATATCCAGTTAGGGCTTATGTCAGTCCATCAATTTTATTTTTGCTTCTGTTAGCTGCTACACCACACCTGGCAGTGCTCATAGCTTACTCCTGGCTCTGTGCTCAAGGGTAACTCCTGGAGGTCTCCAGGGAAACATATGTGGTGCTGAGGATCAAACTGGGGTCAATAGCCTGCATGGAAATTACATTAACCCACCAGACTATCTCTCCAGGCCTTTCTTTCTTCCCTCCCTACCTCCCGTCCCCACTCCCTCTCTCCCTTCCCCCTATTTTCCGTCCTTCCCTCCCTCCCCTTCCCAACCCTCTTTTCCCTCCTTCCTTCCTTCCTTCCTTCCTTCCTTCCTTCCTTCCTTCCTTCCTTCCTTCCTTCCTTCCTTCCTTCCTTCCTTCCTTCCTTCTTTCCCTCCCTCCCTCCTTCCTTCCTTCCTTCCTTCCTTCCTTCCTTCCTTCCTTCCTTCCTTCCTTCCTTCCTTCCTTCCTCCTTCCCTCCTTCCCTCCCCCCTCCCCCCTCCCTCCCTCCCTCTCTCCCACCATTCATTCCTTTTTCAATTCATTACTTTTATGTGACATTTAAATCTATCAAAGCAATTGGTGGTGGAGAATGGACACTGGTGGAGGGATGGGCTCACGAACACTGTATGTGGGAAACACAAGCACGAAAATGTGTAATTCTGTAACTGTAGCCTCATGATGACTCACTAATTAAAATATAAAAATTTAAAAATTTAAAAAATATATAAATCTAGCAAAGCATTACAGATTTTTCTTTCATAACTTAGAAAGTCATTTTCCCCAACATAAGATCAATTAATTTATTAGAGGATTTTTTGTTATTATTTTTAACATTAGGGATAAACACTGGTACTGAGATGTTTCTCAAAAAATCAGAATTTTCACCAGAAAGATAGTATGGCAGGTAAGACACTTGCCTGACCTATGGCTGACCCAATTAAGCTTAATCCTCAGTACCTCATAAGGTTCCCTGCACCACCAGGAGTGATCCTTGACCACAGAGCCAGGAGGAAGCCCTGAGCACAACCTGGTATGTCCATCCCACTAGGGAATTTTAATTCAAAATATAATTCTAAAGGATGGTTTCGGCCCCATGGAGATAACTAGATACTTTCATTCGTTTATATAAACTATTGATTTGATACACTATTACTGATGAAAGGATCCTTGAATGCATGGAAGAGTTTCCAAAATGCCCTTGTACAGAATCTTTATTTAAGTCACAGAAAGGCTTGGGAGATGTGATGTCCACCATTCTAGTGAATGGACGAGAAGGGGCAGAAGGAAGGACTGGGGGTAGTGGGAATGTACCATGATACTCAGGGTCAGCTGTTGACCCACATGAATAGACACACTAGTGGTTAACACCTTTGCCATCAGAGATGCTCCTTGAGTTCTCTAGCACACACAGCCTAAGCTCCTCTCAGTCCCCACGGAGACCTGGAGGACAGGTGGCTGGCCCAGGGCACTCAGCCACATGGTCGTCAGGCTCTTTTCTGGAGTCCAGGACTGCTGGCTCAGACCCAGGCCTGCTCCGCTGTATTTGACAGGTGCCCACAGGAGCTGGACAGTCTCAGGAGAGAAGGAGGCGACTTGTTCCGGTGGAAGGCACCAATGGCGCTGAGAGTGAGTATGAGTCAGGCAGGAGGGCAGAGGCAGGTGGGGTGGGAGGGTAGGACCCTTGTCCTGACTGCCGTCCCAATAGACATTAGGGCAGGTACGCTGGGTGTCGGGTCCTGTGCTAGCTGTCACTGGACCCTCAGGAGACTAAACTCACTCCGCCCCCCTTGCTGCATCCCATTCTTACCTTCCCAACTCAGCAGTGTCTGTACTTCTGTCCTTCCCTGCTCAGCTGTGCTGACGGTCTCCTATGGGCTGTGCCAGAAGGTTACCAGACATCTGACCTGTGACACGGCCCGAACCGAAGAGCTACAGTGTTTTAAATCTTAGATTCAATATGAAATGTTAGATAACTACTTAATAATATTGTTATTGAGTCCTTACTGGAATAGGAGTTTGTGTGTATTGAATGAGAACTGTATTTTGTTCAAAGTTAATATATCTGGGTTTTTTTTTTTACTTTTTAAAAATGCAGTTATTAGAAAAATACAATAATTCCTTCTGGCTTGCCCTATCCATCTATGGACTGTGATGTGTGACATATTGCACACACACTCCATTTACTCCCTGTCTCTCCAGGGAACACAGTCCTGTGCTAGGTGGAGTCGCTCACCCCAGTCTAACTCGTCCACACTGTGGTGGATGTGGGTCAGAGACTTGTTCCCTCCAGTCCTTGATCTGCAGAAGTGACAGCCCTGGAGACCTGTTCCTTGTGGTCTTCAGTCTGAGCAGCCCCTTCCTGAGGCCTGCGGCATTATAGCGAGACAAGTCCTAAGATATGTGTCCTTTATCCTTTTTTTAAATTTCTTTTACTTTTTTGCGTCATCTTGGCAATGCTCAGGAGGTACTTCTGACTCTTGGCGATGAGGAGTAAGTCTTGGCGATGCTCGGGGCAACATATGGGATGTTGAAGATCAAACCCGGTGGGCCACATGCAAGGCAAACGCCCTACCCACTGTACTGTCACTCTACGCCAAGAAATGTGTCCTTAAGTGACTGCATGGTTCTGTAAATGTCAGAGTGTAGTAACCCGGGTATAGATGGTGCAGCCTACATGCACACTGCATGGTGTGACCTGTTGTAACCATCTCACACGATGCCTGTCATTGACTAAGATGTCTCTCAGCATGACTGTACATTTTCTCTGTATGACATCCAGCTCCCACCCAGATGGGCCGTCAGTCGTTGCTTTGGGTAGGGTCCTCTGTGCACGCCCACTCCCATAGTCCTTTGAGTGCAGGTGTGGCCGCTCTGCCGGCAGGAAGCAAAGGAGGAACAGGTTCTGAGAGATCCCTAGATCCTTCTCTCTTCTCCAGGCCTCTCTGGGTTTCTCTGCTCTTTCTGAAAGGAGTCCCAGCTCACCTGACACTCTGTGGCTTTCTTCCCATCTAGGCTTCCGGATCTTCTTCAATGAAATTCCAAACGATGTGTCTATTTCCTGCTGGAAACCACTTATGCGACGCCTGGGCCTTACAGACAACGAGATCTATGCGGCCGAAAGGGAAAACTCAACCCTCCATGAGCAGATGTATAAAATGCTGGTGACATGGCAGGAAAAGTATGGGACAGCGGCCTCAGTCAACACCCTGCTAGAGACCTTGGAAGCTCAGGGGCAAAGACTGTCCATGGAGGTGATTCAGGACAAACTGGTGAAGTCTGGAAAATTCATCTATGAAGATGATGCGGCCGGCTCTGTGGTGTCCCAGGAGGAGGAAACTCTGAAGCCTGCAGGCCTTCCCTTGCTTCCCTGAGACCAAGAAGGAGAAGGACAACTGGACTCCTGCTAGGAGAAACAACAATACTTGACAGCTCTTGAAGAAACTGCCACCTCAGTGCATACAACTCTTGACTGTAGCAAGAGTACCACGGGTAGGGCATTACAGGAGTTCAACCCGGGTTCCATCTCAGCACCCCATATGGTGCCCTGATCCTGCCTGGAGACATCTCTGAATGTAGAGCTAGGAGCAGGTCCTAAATTAAGACTACTTTTTTTAAAAAATATTTTTATTAAATTAATGTTAAAATATTAATATTTTAATACTTTTAATATTCTATAAGTTATTCTTTGTACTCTTCCTTATTTATATGAAATACAGCTGCTCTGGTCAGGCCGCCAGGCCACACCTCTGGTGCTCAGGTCCACGTGAGCTGGAGATCAAACTCAGACATGTGCTCCCCCTCTGTGAACTATCCCCCCATTTGTTTTAACACGCTAGCGAGAGGAATGCCTGTGTATTATTTTATATACTGTACGGATTATTAATCAGTAGCTGTTTACAAGGGAGCAGAGACGAGGAGGTCCTCACTCTGCGTCTCTGACGGGGCTGTCTCATGTACTCTTCTTCCCCCGCCTGTGCTCACATGTGCAGAAGGAGGGAGGTGGGCTCTCTGCAATGTCAAATAGGTTGCATAGTGAGTGGCATTGCAAGCCATCATAGTGAGTCTTCAGCCACGTGTGGGCTCAGAGAGGACAGAACCACTCTCGACATCTGCTGTGATCTCTGGGACAAGCATATATGATACCTGTGAATGTAACTTGTTGTCTAACTCAACCCTGATGGTCATTTTCATCTGTAGTAGACAGCAGAGTTGAGCCACCGTACTGCCTTTCTACAGAATTTCTTCTGAGAAACTTAGTTTTATGCTAATATCTAAATGCATTAAGACCACATTTTTTTAAATAGGCAATAAATGGGGATGGAGCGATAGCACAGCGGATAGGGCTTTTGCCTTGCACAAGGCCGACTCGAGTTCAATTCTAAGAATCCCATAGGGTCCCCTGAGTACCGCCTGGAGTAATTCCTGAGTGCAGAACCTGGAGTAACACCTGTGCATCACTGGATGTGACCCAAGAAGTTAAAAAAAAAAAAAAAAAAAAGACAACATATAAAATTTTTTTTTAAAAAAAGTTGAATGTTTCTCTTTATCCTTGTTAGTATCCGTGGACCTATAATTTGCTGCTTAGGGACCAGAGAGATGGCATAGTGGTAAGACACTTGCCTAGCACACTGTCAAACTGAGTTCAATCTGTGATACCACATATGGTCTCGAAGTCCCATCAGAAGTGAATCATTAGCTCAGAGGCAGGAGACAGCCCGAGCACCTATGGGTATGGTCCAAAGAAATAACATTTTCTGGATTTTTTCTACTCTTCTTAGAGAAGAGTTCAATAAAAACTCTTCTCTAAGCAAGTGCTTTGTCTGGGTCTACCATGTCTGTTTTTCTGTTTGTTTTAAGAGTTTTCGCCATTTATTGTACCAACGTATCTTCTTTGAGGTTAATAAAGTGCTTTATTGTATTCCACTTGATTTCTATCAATAGCTTTTCTTCTCTACTTTTAACATTTAGTGCTTTCTCTCTAACCTACGACAGTAAACTTTTGAATAATACACATTTCGTTTTTCTTTTTTGGCCACACTCAGCATGCTCAGGGGTAACTCCTGGCTCTGCACTCAGGAATTAATCCTGACAGTGTTTGTGGGACCATATGGGATGCCGGGCATCATACCTAAGTCTGCAGCGTGCAAGGCAAATGCCCTCCCTGCTGTGCTGAGGCTCAGGACACGGAAACATCCCCTGAGGGTGCGTTCTTCTATGCAGCACCGTGCAGAGACCGTGCTGGCAGCCATCATGGACACACAGATGAGCCACTCAGGAATTAATCTGCGTGTTTCCGTGTTCTGGGAACATCCCTACAGCCTATGGTGTGTCTCCTGTTCCCACATGTCACTCTTGGGGCTCCAGCCCACCTCCACTCTGTAGCCCTGACTTGCTTCACCAGAGAAGGTAAAAGGGCGTCAGCATGTGAAGTAGCCGTCATTCCGTGTAAACGCCTCGTCACCTCTGGGCTCCGAGTGCCTGCCTGCTCCTTGCAAAGGCAGAACGGGGTGCAAAGTCTTGCCCTGTAGCAGATACCTCGAACCTGTATTTTGTTTGGGGAGCTGGGGAGGAGGAGGGCAGGTAGGCACTCTGGGAGCATCCTTGTTGTAACTTCTGCTGGGACTTGAGAGGGACTCAGATGCTCCAGCGTCAGACTCCAGTGAGGCTTCCCCCACAGGCCCTCTCTCAGCAGGAACAACTGGGCGGGTAGAAAACAGGTCACCAGAAGCTTCTGCACCCTCTCTATCTTGTGCGGGAAGCACCCATCTTTTAGTCTCTCTCCAGCTCTTTCTCTTTCCCTCTCTCCCTCTCTCTTGTTTAATGCCAATTTAATATCATCTCCACTCTACAGCTCCTAGTACCATCAAATCCAACTAATGCTACCTTCTAGACTTTTCTATTCTGCTAGCATCTTGAGGTGTTTGGCAACAAAAGAAATTAAGATATTGGCCTGAGCGATAGTACAGGAGTGAGGGCATTGGCCTTGCATGAAGCTGATATAGGTTCAATCCCTAACATCTCATATGGTCCCCCAACACTATCAGGAATAATATCTGAGTGCAGTGCCAGGAGTAACTTCTGAGTGTCACTGGGTGGCCAAAAATATTACTTGACAAGGCTAGAGAGAAGGTAAGTGTTTGCTTGCATGTGGCTGACCCTGGTTTGATCTTTGGTATCTCCTATGGTCCCAGGAGAACTTCTATAAGTGCTCCCTAAGTGTAGAGCCAGGAGTAAAGTCTGAGCACCACTGGGTGACTCCCCTCCTCCTAGAAAAAAATGATTTGACACATGAAATTGGATGCCACAAATTCCTATCCCATGTGGGTGAGCTTTTCTCCCCTCAGTCCATAATTACTCACAGCTGTACACAGTTAAGAGCACTGTGTCATTCTGAGGTATCCGTGTTACGGTGCCAGATGTCACTGTCCTTATCCCACAGTGATGGGGGTCCCTTATTGCATACTGGGCCAATGATCCCAGGATAATTTGTTCTCACACTGTACTCTCTCTTCATACACATGCATGTGTTTATTGCTTTGTAATAATTATCTTTTACAGTGCCTTTAATATTTTTATATTGATGTACAAAGGTCCCACACCTTAATGCCACCAAAATGTTGAAGACCCCCCAGTATTGCCCCTGTGCCACTTCTGGTCCCCTCATCACTGCCCCACTATTTGATATTTCTCAGTTCTGTGATTGGGTCCACAGGTTTGTTATCGCTTAGTATAGTCTATTCCTCTATTCTTTTCTCTGGACCACAATTGGGTATAATTGTCTGGTGTCTGTCCTCCCTCTGATTTATTTTTTAACACACCATCCTACAGCTACAGCCAAGTTGAAACAAAGTGCATGATTTTCTCTTTTCTTGGGGATGCTCAATATTCCATTGTATGCATATTCCACAACTTCTTTAGCCATTCATTTTTTATTAGATTTTCATATGGGATGCTTCAATACCCTGGTTAATGTACTAAGTGCTACAATAAACATAGATAGTACACGTGTGTGTTTATGAGGTATTATGGACTTCTATAATAATATAATATTTGTATTATAATATGCAAATGATAGAAGACAAGTGATACAAGTGATAAAATGTAATGGTCTAATGATAATGTTCCCATAACCTCACTCTCACAATCATTTGTCAAATTGCAGACAAGAAAGATACTTGCTTTTTAGGCCTACATAGGTACTCAGGATATACAGGAAAATAACAGATTCACGCACTTCAAACTTTTTCATCAAGTCCTTGCATGTCTACTTAGCAATGTGTCTTAAACAGGCTTCCTATTTGTCCCTGCAAATTCCCACACTCCTTGACATCGCTAGATGGATTTCCTGGAGGACAGGTGAGTCGGGAACAACCCCTGCACTGGAGAGCTTGGTGGGGCCTAAGGAGACCGGGCTTGCTCTAACTGATGGAAGCTCTGGAGCTTGCCCTGGTCCCACTCTGCTCTTGGCATAGAGGCCCCTGGGATCTTTCCTGCTCTTCAAAAGCGCACCAGACCTCAGGGCTTAAGGGGCTACCAAGGAGAGGGCCTGGAAATCGCAGAGTTGGGCTGTAGGAGCAGAGAGGTCCTAAAAACCCCGGACATCTCCCCCCTCCCCTCTTTCCCCCAAGGGCGGGTCTCAGAGCATGGGCCTTACTAGAGAACAGAACCTCTTAGCGTTGTTCCCCAGCTGGAGGTGAGAGTTCAAAAGGTGTGGGCATGTGATATGTACATTGGGTGCTTGAGAACGGCCTCCCCAAGCCAGCCAAAGGTGATGACGAATGAAGGAATGGGGAAATGGAGGAACAGGGGCTACAGGCTGGTTGGTAGTCAGGGACCATTTATATCTCTCCCATCCACACAGCTTCATTCTCCCTTCTTCTCTCTCACAGCATAGACATAGAAATAGTGAAAGGTAGAGGTACACAAAGATGGGGTTGAACATTATCATAACAACAAACAGATGTAAAGTCCCTCCTTCAAGGGAAGTTCTTCTCAGAGATAAACTCAGAAAAAAATCTCACCTGGGCATTCAGCACACAAGATTACTCGGAGATCCGCTCAAGGTGGGATTCCATCTAGCGGGTATTGTTTTCTCCTTTCCTTAGTTAGTAATCCATTTAAATGGTAATATGGAATACTAATATTTTCAGTCATTTTGTATGAACACAGTAAGAGATACATTAAGTTTAAAGAGTGTCTCTCCCTAGGGACATCTCGCTATACATCCCATACTACAGTCCTCAGACCAGGTTAGTCTTTCCTAACCCCAGCAGGGTCCTTATTCAGTTACTTCTTTTTGGGACATGACTGTTTGTTCCATTACCATGCTCTTAACTTATTATACTTCATATGGCAATTAGTTTGTCCCTTTTTAATGCATGGGTAGCTTACAGCTCACCTTGGGTCCATCCAAGTTTCTCACTGGGACCCTCCTTTTGGGATTTTAGGAAGTACGGGCAACTGAGTCTTCAGTCAAGTAAATAATGATAGATGCTCAGGAGGAAATATATTCAGTCATTTAGCCCTATGTTACAAAAGCATAGCATCAACTGTCTTCCTGTGTCTCCACAAAAAGGACACTGCTGGGGCTGGAGCAATAGCACAGTGGGTAGGGCGTTTGCCTTGCACGCGGCCGACCCGGGTTCGATTCCCAGCATCCCATATGGTCCCCCGAGCACTGCCAGGAGTAATTCCTGAGTGCATGAGCCAGGAGTGACCCCTGTGCATTGCCAGGTGTGACCCAAAAATGCAAAAAAAAAAAATAAAAAAAAAAAAAAAGGACACTGCTAAACCATGCAAAGGGTATAAAGGAAAAGAAAAGCAATATAGATGTAGGAATGCCTGATGGAATTGGGTGTACCTCAGGAGCACTGTTGTGGGAATAACTCAATAAAACTAAGCTCCCTGCTGGAGGAACAAGGAGAAACCTATGTTATCTAACAGGAGGCCTCATCCCAGATGAGATGGTGGGAGGGAGGCTGCCCAGAGAGAATGTGGCAGGCGAGTGGGAATAAAGGTCAGACCTCCCTGATCACCCCGTGCTGGGTTCTATGAGAGGAAAAGAGCAAATGGAAGCTCTGTTTCCTCAGCAAGTCTGTAATAACTGATTTCCAACATGACAATAGAAAAGATCTAGACATAAAGTCTGTGTATGAAAACGCTTTCTGGAGGGATCCTGAAACCAGAAGCAGGACTGGAGTTAGTTGACTCTGATCCCCAGGTCCTGTGATGAAAGCATTTCTTGGCTGCATCTGGTGTCTGTGTTGCCTGAGAAAGGGCCTCTTGAGGGGTCAGCCACGTTTGTGCACAGTGTGAGGTAGGAAGAAACTCTCCTTATCCTTTAAATTCTTAAGAATACTTGTCTCAAGATAAAACATGGGCCTTGGCAGTTGACAACCTCCAGAACCTAATTGCCACCATCCTCACGGCCCAACTCCACAGGCTCAGAAGGAGCCTCATCTATGGAACGAATCTGCTGAAAAAACTCAGGTACGTGGGCTTTGTGACAAATATCTCCAGGCTCTCAGGGAGTTTGGAATGGACAATCTCCCCCATCTCCCTGTTCTTCTGGGAACCAGTCATGCTCATGAACTATCTCTGGTGCCATATAAGCTCATCAATGACCATGATTCAAGACTCACAAATAAATCTCAGAAGAGAGCAAAAAGAATCAGAGATGCCTCAGGACTCTAGTCAACATCCAGTTAAAAAAAATAAATCTAGTCTTAAATCACCCTATTTAAAATGTTAGAATTCCTGGAGTACATGACTGCAAATCTCATACTTGACACCACTGGGGTACCTTGAGTAGCATACCAATTTGATGGGTGTAAAGTAGAAGGCAAAGGATGTCGACAAACAAAATTCAGCACTCAAGGTAGGCTCAACCTGTAACAACATGTTAGTAATTTCTTATATAAAGGCTTAATGACTCCAGGGTGAGATACAACAATCTTCGCACACTTTTCGCTAAGGAAAATATTTTGGATCCCTTTTAGCTGACTATTCATAACAAGCAATACAAAATAAATTATTTGCAACCTTGCTCTCATTTCCTTGTTTTCCCAACCCCATGTCCCCTCTCCCCACACTACAACATTTTTAGTGTTTGTTTCTTTTTTTTGGGGGGGGGCACACCTATTGGTACTCAGTAGTTGCTTCTGGCTCTATATTCAGAAAAATGCTCCTGGGTGTGCTCAAGGAATCATATGGGGTGCCAGGAATTGAACCGGTGTCTGCCACATGCAAGGGAAACACCCTCCCCGCTGTACCACCACTCCAGCCCCTAATATTGTTAGTTTAATTCTGATTCCCTGACAAGACCAAAAATCATAGCCTTGTGCTCACCACTGTCTCCTGGGCTCCTAATGCAGAGCTTGCAAGAGACTAGATGCTGCGGTGAATTTTGTGGCATAAAGAATTAAACCCAGAAGGATTCGAGTGCTAGTACAAAGGGTAGGATCCTTGCATGTGGCCAACCTGGATTCCCACCCTGGCATCCCATATGGTCCCCTGAGTCCTACTGACTCCTGGCTTTGAGCTTTGACTATGGGGTGCCAGGGATTGAATCTGTGTGGGCCTCTTTCAGGGCAAGTGCCCTACACACTGTACTATCTCCCCAGCCCCAAGACAGGCAAGCTTGGGAAAGGTGAGCTGTGTATTCTTCCCAGAACCTCAGCAAATAAAGTGGGGAGTCTCACTGATGGGTTGAGCCCTTTCACAGCAAACTTCAGGGGGTTATAGTTGTGGGGACCATGCTCTCCTTTCTCCAATATAAAGACCAAAACGTATTCACTTTTTCCTTTTTAATTGACTTATTAATTTACGTTATCTTTTTTTTTTTCGCTTTTGTCATACTAGTGATGCTCAGGGGATAGTCCTGGCTCTGCCCTCAGGAATCGCTCCTGAGGGTGCTCCGGGGACCATCTGGGATGCTGGGTACTGAACCCAGATATGCCACGAGTAAGGCAAATGCCCTGCCCACTGTACTATCCCTTCGGCTCCTAGTTTACAGTATTATAGAACTTGATGGGCTTAGCTCTATGCATATGTAGAATTTACTACCCATCTCCAATGTTTCAGCATCACTCCACCCAAAGACCCCTCTATGCATTCTTCCAACCTGCTCCTTTCCCCTTTCCACCAGAGTTGTCACAGAGGCTAGGAAATAGTTTAGTTGTTATTTTTGCCTGTTTGTTGCCTTTGATTTTTCATATTTCACATGTAAGGAGAATGATCTGAGAATTACAAAAGACCTGATTTTATTTTATTTTATTTATTTATTTATTTATTTATTTTTAATTTTAATTTTATTATTATTTTTTCTTTTTTTGGGTCACACCTGGAAAAGTGCAGGGGTTCCTGCTGGTTTTGCAATCAGGCATTAGTACTGGGAATGCTCAGGGGAGTGTATGGAATACTGGGAATTGAACCCTGGTCGGCCGCGTGCAAGACAAATGCACTACCCACTGTACTATCGCTCCAGCCTCCCTGATTTAGCGGGTAAGGCATTTGCCTTGCAGGGAACTGACCAGGGTTCCATTTCTCTGTCCATCTCGGTGAGCCCGTCAAGCTACTGAGATTATCTTGCCCGCATAGCATAGCCTGGCAAGCTAGCCATGAAGTATACAATATGCCAAAAACAGTTACAACAAGAGAGCAGCGTGGAACACCTTCAAGAGCGTCGAAGAAGTGGTTAAGAGGATGAAGAAACTCCGCCTCTGGGCACATCTTTTCCACTCCACCAATCTCTGTGCACCAACATACGCCTCAGAGACCTGGGTCCTATGAAAACAGAACAAGAACGCTACGCGGGTCTCCCAAAGAGGAATCGAAAGAGCTATGCTTGGAGTATCACATTTCACTCAAGTGAGAGAAGGAATCTGGAGTTTTGACCTTCATCGAGGATCAGAGACACTGTCTCGTTCACCAAGCGACGAAAATCAGATGGGCCAGACACATAATGCGATTTAGAGATGACAGCTAGACTAGAGCTGTTACTGACTGGATTCCACGGGATGTCCAAAAAAAACACCTGGCCGCCCACCTACGAGATGGTCAGACTTCTTCATCAAGACCCTGAATGAACGGTTTGAGACTCTTTGTGTTCCTGGAGCGAGTAGATGCCATTGGGCTATACTGGCATGAACAGGGACGAATGGAGATGTTACTGGCGCCCACTTGAGCAAATCGATGAGCAACGGGATGACAAGTGACAAGTGATACAAGTGATTCTCTTTCACCATATTTTGACCCCACTCCATATAATTAATAAACTTGCTACAACATTTGTTCAATAACTCTTCAATATTATATTTTGCCACTGAACCTTTGTTTATGCTGTGTCACTTCTACAGGGGCTATGATAAAGACCAGGGCTTTGTAATTCCAAGTTTGACCTACTATATAGATAGGTTTCTAATGGAAAGAATGTTTCTGGCAAAAATTTCCATTCTTGGTAAAAATGCCAATGTTTTTTCAACTAGGTACTAAAGGAACTGATAAAAATGTTCTTTTCAGCCTGAAGAACCTCAGTTGACCTGTTTAAAACAATCCACATGCCAAATGACAATATCTTGATGATCCTGCCAACTTTGTCCTAAAGATTTAGTAAAAGAGTGATAGGCTTTGGCCTAAATGAACTTCTTAGCTCCAGGCTGCTTACTCTTTTGGCAATTGTGATTTCACCACGCCTTCTTTATTTGGTTGGTTTTGTTTGGCGGCCATATCTGACGGATTCAGAGGTTACTCCTGGCTCTGCTCTCAGGGTTTACTCTTGGCAGGGCTGGGGACCATATGAGATTCCAGGGATCAAACTTGGGTTGACCACATGCAGGGCATGTTCCCTACCCTGTCTATGATCTCTCTAGGTGTGTATGTAAATTTACACTGGGAATGTACCATTGTAAATTCAGGTACAGTTCAATCAGAGCTGGTAAATTCAGATATGGTTCAAACAGCTTTGAAGTTCAAAGTTCAAATCTCATCCCAAGATTTAGTCACCACAAAGGTGATATATCAGGGCAAAAGAAAACATTTATATCCCCCTTCATTAATATTGGTGGGAAATTTCTTATTATCATAAAGGAAAACCTTAAAAGTAGATGCAAAAAAAAAAGAGGTCAAGAGGAAAACAAAATCTATAATTTTAAAAACATCAACGTATCTCAAGCTACCGAGAGTATCTCGCCCACACGGCAGAACCTGGCAAGCTACCCCTGAAGTATTAAACATGCCAAAAACAGTAACAAACAAGTCCCACAATGGAGATGTTACTGGTGCCAGCTTGAGCAAATTGATGAGCAATGGGATGACAGTGACAGTGACTGTGAACATAGCTCAAGGGTCCTAAACTAGTAAGTCACGAGATGTGAAGATTAAACAGTCTTGGCACAATTCTGGGGTACATGGAGGGCTGGCAGGGCCTCCGGTGACGGGGACTCTCCCTCTGCACCCCTCAGGCTTCATAGGTCCAGTGGCCTCTGAAGTCCCAACGCCCACAGGCATCAGGAAGGACACAGGGAAGGGAAATGTGGCAGAGACTGGTGTGGGTCCCAGGCCTGCTGCCAGCCCAGGAAGCAGGCTGAGAGGATCTGTTTGAAAACCTGGCACCCAAAGTCCCAGGATGGTGGTGGGAAAGGTGCGGAAGGCAACTGGTGCCTCAGGAGTCCCACCCCAGACCTGGTCTGTCTTCCTCAGCCTGCTCCTCAGAAGCGGGTTCCAGGCCAGGAAACTCAGATGCCAAAGTAGTCACTGAACCCAAGTTCTGGGCTCACCACTCAAAGGCCAATTCCTCAAGGGACAAGAATTGATGTGAGGGAAAAGTGGACTCAGAGGCAACTTGAGAAAATGAGACTCACTGCCCCCAAACCCACCTACTCCCAAGTTGGCACATGGGTTAGAAGGAATATGTGGGCACAGTAAGAGCCGGAGAGAGCACTGCTCTAGGCTGCTGGGACTGGCAGCAGAGGTCCCTAGGTCCTGGGGTGGGGGTCTGTTCTCTGTGACATGGGCCAGGAGCCCACCTTTCCTGGGTCTGCACATGACCCTGAAGTGGCCTTCTGCCCCCTTCTCCCCTCCCCCCCAGCCTGGTTTAATACCAACCGCACAGCGCTCTAGCCCCTCCTAGAGGAGAGACCAGGCAAGCAGCAATGGCAAGGAGACCTTAAAGATTGTCATGTTTGTGGGGAGAGTTGAGCTCCCCGGGTGAGTGGGTGGGGAGGGGCAGCCGGCGAGGTCCGGAAGGAAGCTGACATCAGCCATGGCCAACAAGGGGTCAGTGCGGTGATGAGGTTCTTTGGTGGCCCTGTGGGCTGAGTCCAGGGTCCCGGGGTGCCCTGCTGGGTCCGGCTCTCCCCGCGTTGGTGAGGGTGGGTGCAGTTGGGTCCCTCAGAGCAGAAGGGCTCTGGGCAGGGGCGGTGACCGCCCTCCCCGCGGCGCCTGTGCAGGAGCACATGCAGGCGACTCTGTCGAGGTGCTGAGCCCGGCGCCTGCGCTCGGGAGGCCCCGCCCGCTGACTCACAGTCCGGTTCCCCAGGCCACTCGCGGAGCCCCGGAGCCATTCCCGCCGCCACCTCGGAGCGGGGAGGACAGCCGGTCCCCAGCGGCCCGAGCCACCGCGCGCGCCACGCCTCGACGGTCCGGGATGGGTCCAGGTGCGTCCCCCGCTCCAGCCGTGCGCCGAGGTCGCCCCGCGCCCCACCCGGTTCTTTCAGGGGTGTCCGGGCGGACAGGGGGGGAGTTTGAGGGGACCCCGCTAGTGTCCCGATCGCCTGCGAGGCGCCGGGCTGCAGGTTCCATGCTCGGAAGTTGCGGGAAGCCAGAGCCGGGGAGGGGGGGTGGGGGTGTGACTCGGGGCGCCCCGCGGGAAGGGACGGGAGGGGCCGCGCCGGCCGGAGCGGGTACGGGCAGGGAAGTAGGGTCGGGTGGGCAGCAGTGGGGGCTGGGCAGGCGGGGCGGGGGCGCGGCCTCAAGGACTGTGCGGGTCGGAGCCGAGACCGACCGACCGCGGGGGTCAGGGTTGGGGTCTGGGGGGCCTGGACGGGCCCGGGTGCGAGGCGTGGGGGCGGCGGGGCCGGAGCGGGCCGCTGCGTGGGTGGAGCCCGTCCCGGCGGATGGTCCAGCGCGAAGCGCAATTGAACCGCCGCGCGCTCGGGGCCGCGGGTGCTGCTGGGGTCTGGGCAGGCTCCCAACCTCCTGTAACTTTCCAGCACTTTCAAGGCGAGAGGGGCCGCCTGTGTGTGTTTATATTTGTCGCCTGCGTGTGTGTGTGTGTGTGTGTGTGTGTGTGTGTGTGTGTGTGTGTCTGTGAGAGAGAGAGAGAGAGAGAGAGGGAGAGACAGACAGACAGAGAGACAGAGAGAGACAGACAGAGAGAGAAAGAGAGAGAGAGAGAGAGAGAGAGAGAAAGATTGAGATTGTACAACTCCTGTATTTGTAAATTTATGTATGCTTGAGTTATGTCCTGTTATGTGACTAAATTTATTTACTTTTGTTTTGTTTGGGGGAAACTCCTGGTAGTGTTCAAGGCTTGCTCCTGCTCTCAGCTCAGGGATCACTCCTGGCTCAGGGGACCATATGTGGTGCCAGGGATCAAACCTGGACCAATTAAGTGCAAGGCACCAATTAAGTGCCCTACCTGCTCCACTATCTCTCTGGCCCAGTAATGGGCACTTAAGTCACACCCTATATCCACTGAAGGGGTCTTATTTTGTCAATTTTGTCAATAACTTTGGTAAGTTTGATCAATGGGCATAGGACTTGAAAATAACTTGCGCACAAATTGGACACAAAATGAAAATATCTTAATTATCTGTACCTAGCGATAAGTTAGAATTCATGAAAACTTACAACAGAGAAACAGCAGAATTGGTTTGTTTCATTTGTTAATATTCATGGAACAAATAATGTAGGTTTTACATATTTGTAAAATATTTGTACATTTTATACTTGAGATCAGCTAAGAGATAATTAGCTGAGTTAATCCTCACACTAAAACTTACAAGGACAATATTAAAAAGTTAAAATACTGGTCTATTTCTGTTCTAAATATAGAAGCAAAAAACATTTTCTTTTTCTGTTTGTTTGTTTTTGGTTTTGTTTTTGGGTCACACCTGGTGAGGCACAGGGGTTACTCCTGGCTCTGCACTCAGGAATTACTCCTGGCGATGCTCAGGGGACCATATGGGATGCTGGGAATCGAACCGGGGTTGGCTGCGGGCAAGGCAAATGCCCTACGCGCTGTGCTATTGCTCTAGCCCCAGCAAAAAGCATTTCTTAATACAAACAGGATATAGCTGTATTTAAACATGCTAAATATAACATAATCAATGGTAATTAACTTCAGAAATATAGGTTGTATTACTATGTAAAATCTAGTTAGTGTTACTAAATTAATAATGTGGAGAATAAAATATGTAAATATATACATCAGTGTAGAAAAGCATTTGACAACATTTAACACCCACCTACGATAAACACTCTCAGTGGATTAGGACTAGAAGGAAACAGGACATGTGAAAGGCAAGCATGCAACAAAGGTCACTTAAAATGGTAATACGCAAAAGCTTTCTGAAAGGACCAGAGGTGTTCATCAGATGAAGAAGATTGATTGAAGAAAAAAAGATGGTAGAGCACTGATTTGCATGTGTGAAGCCATAAGTTACAGACCTTCCCTGCCCTTCCCTTCCCTCCGTTCCCTTCCCTTCCATTCCCTTGTCCCTCTATGCCTGTCCCTCTCTTTCTGACTCATTTCACTTAGCATGATACTCTCCATGTCTATCCATTGATAAGCAAATTTCATGACTTCATCTCTCCTAACAGCTGCATAGTATTCCATTGTGTAGATGTACCGAAAGGGACGCTCTTTCACTGTTGGTGGGAATGCCGACTGGTCCAGCCTTCCTGGAAAACAATAAGGACAGTCCTTCAAAAACTAGAAATTGAGCTTCCATATAACCCCACAATACCACTTCTGGGAATATATCTCGAGAATGCAAAATACACAGTAGAAATGACATCTGCACCTATATATTCATTGCAGCACTGTTCACAATAGCCAAAATCTGGAAACAACTCAAGTGCCCTAGAGTAGAAGACTGGTTAGATTTCCTTTTTTAACTGTATGTTTGCTTTTCATCTGTAAAGTTTGCATTGTTACTATGTAGTTGCTATAGGAATTACAGTTAACACATAAAACTTTTAATTTGTGACAAACCATACATGGCAGCATAAACATTTAGCTCTCAAGATATAGGTTACTAGCACTCACATTGCTGTGTATCTTTAAGCACCATCCAGCCATAGAATGTTCTCATGTTCTCACACTGGCACATGTACTTAATAAACAATAACTCTCCATTTCCACCACCTCCTCAGCCCTGGTAACCAGTGTTCTACTATTTCTATGAATTGATCACTGTGTACTCATTTCTTCAGAAAGTAGTTCTATATATTTGTCCTTTGTGATTGTCTTAGAGCACTGAAAATGTCTTTTAAAAATTAGTTAAGGGGAATGGAGAGATAGTACAGAAGGCAGAGTGCTTGCTTTGCACATGACGGATTGGGTTCAATTCCCAGCATCCAGTATGGTCTCCCAAGCTCCACCAGGAGTGACCCCTGAGTGCAGAGTTACAAACAAGCCCTGAGCATCACCAGGTGTGGCCCCAAACCTGAGAGAGGAAGGAAGGAAGAAGGAAGGAAGGAAGGAAGGAAGGAAGGAAGGAAGGAAGGAAGGAAGGAAGGAAGGAAGGAAGGAAGGAAGGAAGGAAGGAAGGAAGGAAGGAAGGAATAGTATTCTGTTGTGTAACATACCACATTATCTTTATCCATTCATCTCTTCTTGGACACCTAGGTTGTTTCCTGATCTCAGCTATTTTGAATAGTGCAGCAATGAACATAAAATGAGGCACCAATTTAACTTATATTTGATGTTAGATTGTGTGTGCTTCTTATATATTTATTTTTGGCTTTTGGAAATACCTGATGGCTCTTGAGACCTATTCAGTTCAGTGCTCAGGTGTCGTTCTGGGCAGTGCTTAGGGGACCATGCGGTGTTGGGGATTACACCCATGCCTCCCACATTTGTATGCAGACCTCTTTTTTTTCTTCATTTTTTTTCTATTGCATAACCCTCATTTACAAAAGTGTGTAAAAGAGTATCAGTGGGTTCATTCACAGATGTAGTGCAATAATAGAAGTAAACCTCACTCAAAAATGGATTGAAGGGATCTCATATAATTTTACATTCCTTTTTTGTTTGTTTGGGGCAGGGGCCTGGGGGACCATACCCAGCGGTGCTTAAGAACTGCTGCCAACTTGGTGCTGGGGTTGGCCATGGGGATGCTTAGAGACCATGTAGTGCTGGGATGGAACCCAGACTTCCTGCATGCAAACCCTCTGAGCTTTCTCCCAGGCTGGTTTTGCATTCTTTTCTTTTCTCTTGTTGGGGTGTGAGGAAGTGCAAACCTGGTGATGCTCAGGGAATATTCTTGGCTCTGTTTTCAGGAATTACTTCTGGCAGGCTCGAGGGACCATAGGGGTGCTGAGACTTGAGCCCAGGTCAGCTGCCTACAAGGCTAGTGCCCTACCCACTCTACTCTTTTTGGGCTGCACTGTAACACTTGATAATGCTGTACTGTATTTTCCAGCTCTGGTTTTGCATTCTATTTTTTTTCTTTTTGGGTCACACCTGGCGATGCTCAGGGGTTACTCCTGGCTTTGTACTCAGGAATCACTCCTAGCGGTGCTCAGGGGACCATGTGGGATGCTGGGAATTGAACCCGGGTCGGTCGCCTGCAAGGCAAACGCCCTATCCGCTGTGCTATCCTTCCAGCCCCATGGTTTTGCATTCTTATAAAAACTTTAGTTGCTCATCCTTTCTTTAATAAACACTTTCTTTTATAAAAAATTAAAAATATTAAGAAGGGTTTCTGAGGCATGATATTGAAAGGGTTTTTTTACATCACTTTCTTCTCTCTCATTATTTGCATATAGGAAAACCATGGACTTTTGGGTATTGATTTTATAGTTTGCGACTTTACTATACAAGCCTATTGTTTCTAGGAGCTTCTTGGTAGAGGTTATAGGGTTCTCTAAGTATAGTATCATGTCATCTGCAAACAGTGAGAGCCTGATTTCTTCCTTTCCTATATGGATGCCCTTAATACCTTTTTCTTGCCTAACTACTATGGCAAGTACTTCCAGTACTACATTGAATATAAGTTTTGAGAAACGTGTGTGTGGGGCTGAGGGTAGGTAAGATAGAGAATAGATCACTATGACAATAATAGCTGGGAAAGATCATGCTGGACAAGATCTAAGGGTTAAAGGTAGGTAGAGCATGTTCTTGATAACCTTTCAATATCAATATTGCAAAGCACAATGCCCAAAAGGGGGAGGAGAGTGTGTGTGTGTGTGTGTGTGTGTGTGTGTATGAACGTGTGTATGAGAGAGAGAGAGAGAGAGAGAGAGAGAGAGAGCGAGAGAGGAGAAAAGAGCCAACCTAAGAGGCAGGCAGAGTGTGGGGGTTAGGGGGTGATGGAAGGCAACCAGGGGCCACTGGGTGATGGGAAATGTACACTGGTGGAGGGATGGGTGTTGGAATACTGTATGACTGAAATCCATTCATGTACAGCTTTGTAATGCTCTAAAAAATAAAGTTTTAAAATTAGAAAAAATAAACAATATTGTAAAACACAGAAAGTATTAAGAACGGTATTGTGAGAAGGCGGGGTGGTAAGAAGGGTTCTGTGGGTACCTTTTACTTGTAGTTAGTGACTGTGGTGAAGAGAATGTGAGACATTACCATAAGGGGTTAGTATGAAAGCCACTCAATAACCACACCTGCTTTGTCCCTTCAGGTTCTAGCTACCGCACCGTGACAAGGAGATGGACGCAAGTTCTGCAAGTTCTTTGCTTACTGTTTGCCCTTTACAGACTGAGTCTTGCAGTGACAGGGATGTGCCAAGCAGGTACATTATGACAGATTTCCTGCTCTTACCCTACTTGTCTCCACACCTTCCAGTTTCGGCTGCTGCAGGTGACGGTTATTTATCAATATGTACTGAATTCTTCAGTGATACTAGTACATCGGGGGTTGGGTGGGAATGTCCAAGTCCTCCTGCCTCCTAGAGTTCATTGAGGATGAAGGTAACAGTCAGTGAGTCATATTAAGACAACCGCAGGATTACTGAATCATGGATGGGGCAAAATAGGGTGGTGAGTCTTCCTGAGGCTGATTTGTCCCCAGAGCAAAACCACAGTGCGGCTCCCACCAAGATTGTATTCCAAGGCTGGGCTTATAAAGCAAGCACGGCGGGCAAGGGGTGGGGGCAGGTCAGAGCACTGGTGGGAGCAGATCTCACAGCCTGGCTGTCAGGGAAGGAGCATGAGTGACAGGTGTCCCTGAGAAGTTTTAGGCAAAGGCCTGGAGAGGTGCGTTGTGTGATCTTAATCATCATTCTTGAATGGAAAAGGGAGAGGACAGTAAGCAAGGAGCGAGCCTTGCAGAGCTGTAATACAAAGTACAGTCCTCAATCATGTACCCTGGTGAGTTAGTTATATTCCATATGATTCTACAACCACCAAGAAAGGCAGCAAACACCATGCTGGTTGGGTCGTGGTGGGACTTCTGCCGCACTCATCTTTCCTTCTCTCGCTACTTGGGTGAGGAGTAATTCATCTCCTAAGTACAGGAGCAGCACCAGGAGTGCTTAAAGTCCCTTAAGGATGCAGTTTCTTTTCATTATCTTTGCCTTATTCCAAATGCTCTGATAGTCTGCCATTAGGGCAAGCCCACCGGCACACGTGAGCTTTTCCGATGTCAGAATGTGAAGAGGAAGGAGCCTATTCCCAGGAAAACACAAGCAAAACTGTCTTCAGGGTCCTGTTGCCCCAATCTAGGAGAAATGTGGGGACCTGGGCAGAGTAAATGAGGAGAAAATTGGGATATTAGGTAGGATCAGAAACTTACTGAAATACTCCTTTCCCTCTATAAGCTTTGTAAGGAAAATCGCTCATTTATATAAATATATAGTTGCAGTGTTTGGGAGTTTCTTAACTAATCATTATTTCACCTATTTTTTTTATAAAAAGAGAGTAAGACTACATCTTTTTTCTATTTTAAAACAACCTTCTAAAGTTGCCCTATACTTTGGTAAGTAATCACATCTTCAACTTTGATGTAAAGTGTCATCTGGACAATATTATTAAATAAGGTTTAAAAAAGATACTTTCTAGTGTTCCTTCAATATTGATACTATAAATGAGGTTTGAGAACAGTCTATACAAGAATTGTGGCTCTGTTTTGTTTTTCCTCATTCTGAAAATTGCTGTCCTTTAATTGAAGAGTTTAAACCATTGATGTTTAAAATAATTACTGATAAAATTGTATTTATACTTGCCCTTAGGCATTTCTTTTCTTTATGTCTTTATCTCTATTTTTTTTTGTGTCATCCACTCACCTGAAACTCATTGAGGACAGAGTTTATTACATTCTTTTATATCTGTAGGTCGGTGTCCAATAGTGTGGCCACTTGGCCCATATGACTAGCGGGATATGAAATAAGAATACTCTGAATTTGAGTGTATAAGGAAGAAATATTCCCCAGATTAGATCACTCTTTGAAAAGTAATGTAAAAACTTAGATAATTGACTAAAATACATTATTTGATTTTTTCTCTTTTCACATAGTCCCTACAAAATTCAAATTGCATGTTAACTTATGTTTCAGTTTAAACAGTACGGGATGGGGCTGGGCAACAGTCAGTAGAGTGGATCCCCTGTAAAAATTCCATTTTTGACTGAAAATAGGAGTCCCCAGTTATCCTTGCCAATCTCTGTGAATCCTATGGGTTTATTTATCAGCTTTTGTCTCTTTTCCCAGGAACCTATCTTGCAGAAAATGGAACTTGTGTAAAATGTCCTGAAGGAAGTTATACTAATCACAGTAATCAACTTACACAGTGTTTAGACTGCCGTATCTGTGAATCAGGTACTGAATATGGGACCTCGTGCAGAGGTGGTATGGTAGGATTCTATTCAACCTCGAATTAGGAGACCTGGATTCTATTCCTCCTTGCTCCTCACCATCCCGGTTTTATGATTATGACATATCCAGAAAAGAAAATGAAAAATTGTCTGTACAATGCATACTGCACAGAAGTGAAAATTTTAAACCACCAAAGGTGAGCAGTGGGGCCCTCACCTGTCCCTGGAAATAGACAGCTCGGAAGGCCTGACCGCACTGCAAAGCGCCAGGTGGGAGCAGGGGCTGGCTGGAGCCTGAATCGGCATCTCTGGGCTGGGCTCTGTGCTCCTCTCTCAGCCTACAGGGCAGGTTTTAGGAAGCCACTCAAGGCTTCCTCTCAGCTCACACCCACCTTCCCAATAACCCAGCGATCTTGTCCCTAACTTTCCTCTCCAGGCAGATTTTTCCTCTCCATGCAGATTCCTTACATAATGGATTGTGGTTTTATTCTACATCTCTGCACATCAGTGACAGTGGACAGCAATGATCATTTATGTGTCCCATGTGTTGCTGCAGAAGTGGGCCCGCAGAACTGCAGAGAGCGAGTGGGAGGGGGATTGGATGGTGACGTATGGTTGAGGATAAGCAAACCCTGTGTGTGGATTGGTTGGGAGTAAATCGGATAGGGCGCTTGCATGCAGCTAACCACGTTCCATCCTTGGCACCTCCTAGAGTGCTTTGAGCCCACCAGGAGTGATCCCTGAGTGCAGCATCAGGAGTAAGCCCTGAACACTGCCAGGTATGTCAGAAGAATAAATAAAAAACTAACAAAAAATATCTGTTCCTTTATCAGCAGGTCTAGTGAAAGTCAATTCGTGCACGCCCACAAAGAACACAGAGTGTGAATGCGAAGCTGGTAAATGCCTGCCAGACAATTTTACTGAACATTGTGTGCCATGTCCAAGGTGAGCTGAGGCCAAGGGGGTTGCACCCTGCACATGTCCTACATTCGCTCGCACCTATTCTCACCTGCTGATTCCAATCAGCCTCTGTCTCCCAGAGTCTCCTCTGCCTGTGGGGTCTTCTGAGCTCCCCGAGCCCATCTGCAGGTCCCCCACACTACTCCCCTGGTGTCTCCGACCCACACTCCCTTCCTGCTAGCCCTGCACAAGTTGTCCGCTCGGTAGAGTAAGCTACTCTTTAGATAGGAGTCCTACTGTGATGCATGGGATTTTTAAACATTTATTTTAAAAACAGAAGCTAAGAAGTGAATAACGAAGACAGGTTCATATTTTTTTTTTTTGCTTCTTGGGTCACACCTGGCAATGCACAGGGGTTACTCCTGGCTTTGCACTCAGGAATTACTCCTGGTGGTGCTCAGGGGACCATATGGGATGCTGGAAATCGAACTTGGGTCGGCCGCGTGCAAGGCAAACACCCTTCCCCCAGTGCTATCGCTCCAGCCCCCGCAGACAGGTTCATATTTGGTCATCAAAAATAATCTTGAGTGGTGTTTCCTACAGGTCAGAGGCCAGTCAACAGACTCCCACAGCCATGTCAGGAAACCTAGCTCCTTCAAGAGACCCGTCACGCCCTGAATTCCACAAGACCCAATTCCCACGACAAGATGCTACTCTATCCAGGTTATTAGAGTTTAAATAAGAGAAGAGTAGCTTGCTCTTCTCTGACTCTCTGGGTTTGTTTGTCTGGTAGTTCAGTGAGACACGTAGAGGAATTCTTCCTCATTTAATGGCAGGACAGGGGGCTAGAGCAATAGTATGCTGGGTAGGGAGCATGCCTTGCATACAACCAAGCAAGTTCACTCCCTAGCATTCCATATGGTCCCCTGAGGCTGCAGGAGTGATCCCTGAGCACAAAGCCAGGAGTAAACCCTAGATACTGACAGGTGTGACCCCTAAACAGGCAAACAAACAAACAAACAAAAACCAGGAGGACAGGCATCGCTTGTCCCAAATCCATCTGACCACTGGCCTAGAGTGAGCTTCTCCTCACAGGTCCCTCCTGCAGCCCAGGGGAGTCAGTACAGCATGTAGCCTGCTGCGAGTCAGCTGCTGTAACTCAGCAAGAAGCCAGGGGCACCTGTGCTCAGTTCTTCCCCACCCACCCGCCTCTGACACAGCCTGTTCTTCCTCTGCCCTTTTCTCAGGCCCACTGGGCAGCAGGTGGCTTCTTCTAGCTCCTTCTGGCTAGTGGTCCCTCTGCATTACGACTTCCCTGTGTGTGTAACTTGGCATCCTGAAGGAATAATTGAGGACAGCTGCCATACTTGGTGGAATGACACACAGTGTCACAAACAACACAATGGGTATTTTCTTTTTGGGTCACACTAGGTAATGCTCAGGGGTCACTCCCGGCTCTGCACTCAGGAATCACTCCTGAGGGTACTCGGGGGACTAGATGGGATATTGAGGATCAAACCTGGGTCAGTTGCGTGCAAGGCAAACGCCCTCCCCACTGTACTATCGTTCCAGCCCCAACAAACAGCCTGGGAATATTTGGACTGAAGTTGGAATTGGAGTTGCAGTTTTTATCGTGCTGGTGGGGTTGGTGATGCTGGTATTATATATAATTTATCTTCGCAAAAAGGACAAGTCTCAAGGTAAGAATCTTCACATGAGGTACGTGCTTACAGGAGAGAAGGACGAAGGATATTCAGGCATGCAGGGAGGATGGTCTAGAAGGGACAGGTCTCAGGGTTCACTGGAGGTGGGGCTGATACTGTCACTTTCCTTCCTGATCCTGTGTCCAGACGTAGTGCCTGTCCTCTATCTGCCAGTTTCCTTGTCTTGCCCCCTCTCCTGGATTCTCATTTCTGGGATCACCCGGGTCTCCTCTTCACCTCACTCATGGCGTCAGGGTCCCTTCACCCCCATGCTGCTCACTGTGAGTACTGGCCATTTCTCGGGTCTCAGGCCCAGCGGGGGCTGAGAAGGTGGGAGCAGAGAAAGCTGTGCATCCCGTGCTCAGAGCGGAAGCCACAGAGACGGGGTGCATGTTTAGTTCTGTTTCATCTCTCCCCTGTCCCTGACTGTTCCCCAGAGTGAGCACGTCCTTCCGTGCACACACGCTCAGCAGCGGATTGATGTCCTGGGTTGGGATGAGCCCTGGCCATAGTAGCCCGGAGTTTCTCGGGGAGGGTGACATGCAGGACGGCCCGCCTCACGCTAACGTGGATGCTTCTTCTCTTCCAGGTTTTCTGGACTTCTGGAAAAACTCACTATGTTCGGTGAGTTTTCTCTGGGACGAGATGGCCTCAAGCCCTTAGGATTTGCTTCTGCACAAAAAGCCCTGGGCTTTGTCTAAACTTTGTTCCCTCTTTGAAAGGGACTCTGGTGGAAGAGGGTGTATTTCGATGAATGTCCTCTAGGGGCAGCCCTCAGGCCAGTCGTCCATTCTGAGCACTGTCATCCCTGTGACTCAGGGTGCCCTGGCCAAGGAGGTGCCAGGGTAAAGAACACCGTTCAGTCGCACCCAGGGCTGTGCCTGATGACCTGGGCCAGCAGCACAGTCTCCAGTGTGCTGGGCCTGTTGTGGGGTGGGGAGAGAGGTCCAGTGCAGGAGGGGTGGGGCTAGTAGGAGCCCTCCCACCTCCACCCTTGCAGGCTCCTGGCTATCAGCTCCTGATGCATCTCTTTGCTGTCTCAAGGTCTGGGCGTGGTGCAGAGGACAGCCCCGGACAGCATCTGAGATTGGGCAAAATGACCTCAATGAGAACCTGACCGAGATTGAGACCTACGATAAGAGACAGGGCCATGATGGACGTCTGCTGGGCACAGTGGACAGGGAACGGGAGCTCGAAATCCAAGCACAGGCTCCACTTCTATTTGACACAGTGCAGGTCCTGGGTGACCCCAAGCAGGTGAGAGGGGTCTGACCCTGTGCTGGCTGGGTCTGCGGAAACGGGGAAAAGCTGAAGCTTGGCGGGTTTCTTGTCCTGAGCAGGATGGCGAGGGGGCAAGATAGAATTGACAGGTGCAGGGCTGCACGGACAGGGAGCCCCTCTCCTCTCGCAGGAGGCGTCCAGTCAGGGCACGCGGCTCTTCTCTCTCTGTGTCTGGCTCTCCCGGTAGCCTCAGCATCAGTGTGGATGAACATAAATAAGAAGTCTTAGTCCAGACATCTGACAGGAGTTGATGGTGGTTTCTACAAGAATTAGAATGTCTGGCCAGGGGCTGGAGAGATAGCACAGCGGGTAGGGCGTTTGCCTTGCACACGGCTGACCCGGGTTCAAATCCCAGCATCCCATATGGTCCCCTGAGCACGGCCAGGGGTAATTCCTGAGTGCAAAGCCAGGAGTAACCCCTGTGCATCACCAGGTGTGACCCAAAAAGCAAAAAAAAAAAAAAGAATGTCTGGCCAGTTGGTGTTTAGATGTGGTTTTTAGATGCACACAGCAGACATATATAGTGAGAGTTTATGTTAGTCCATCAATTTTATTTTTGCTTCTGTTAGCTGCTACACCACACCTGGCAGTGCTCATAGCTTACTCCTGGCTCTGTGCTCAAGGGTAACTCCTGGAGGTCTCCAGGGAAACATATGTGGTGCTGAGGATCAAACTGGGGTCAATAGCCTGCATGGAAATTACATTAACCCCCCAGACAATCTCTCCAGGCCTTTCTTTCTTCCCTCCCTCCCTCCCTTCCTAACTCCCTCTCTCCCTTTCCCCCATTTTCCCTCCTTCCCTCCCTTTTCTTCCCAACCCACTTTTCCCTCCTTCCTTCCTTCCTTCCTTCCTTCCTTCCTTCCTTCCTTCCTTCCTTCCTTCCTTCCTTCCTTCCTTCCTTCCTTCCTTCCCTCCGTGCTCCCTCCCTCCCTCCCTCCCTCCTTCCCTCTCACCCTTCATTCTTTCTTCAATTCATTAGTTTGATGTGAATTTAAATCTGTCAAAGCAATTGGTGGTGGAGAATGGACACTGGTGGAGGGATGGGCTCAGGAACACTGTACGAGGGAAACACAAGCACAAAAATGTGTAAATCTGTAACTGTACCTTCATGGTGACTCACTAATTAAAAAAATAAAAATTTAAAAAATATATAAATCTATGAAAGCATTACATATTTTTCTTTCATAACTTAGAAAGTCATTTTCCCCAATATAAGATGAATTAATTTATTAGAGGATTTTTTGTTATTATTTTTAACATTAGGGATAAACACTGGTACTCTGAGATGTTTCTCAAAAAAATCAGAATTTTCACCAGAAAGATAGTATGGCAGGTAAGACACTTGCCTGACCTATGGCTGACCCAATTAAGCTTAATCCTCAGTACCTCATAAGGTTCCCTGCACCACCAGGAGTGATCCTTGACCACAGAGCCAGGAGGAAGCCCTGAGCACAACCTGGTATGTCCATCCCACTAGGGAATTTTAATTCAAAATTTTACTCTAAAGGATGGTTTCGGACCCATGGAGATAACTAGATACCTTCATTCATTTATATAAACTATTGATTTGATGCACTATTACTTCCATGAATCCAAGGAAAGGATCCTGAATTCATGGAAGAGTTTCCGAAATACCCTTGTAAAGAATCTTTATTTGAGTCACAGAAAGGCCTGGGAGATGTGATGTCCACCATTCTAGTGAATGGACGAGAAGGGGCAGAAGGAAGGACTGGGGGTAGTGGGAATGTACCCTACTACTCAGGGTCAGCAGTTGACCCACATGAACAGACACACTAGTGGTGAAGACCTCTGCCGTCAGGGATGCTCCTTGAGTGCTCCAGCACACACAGCCTAAGCTCCTCTCAGTCCCCACGGAGACCTGGAGGACAGGTGGCTGGCCCAGGGCACTCAGCCACATGGTCGTCAGGCTCTTTTCTGGAGTCCAGGACTGCTGGCTCAGACCCAGGCCTGCTCCGCTGTATTTGACAGGTGCCCACAGGAGCTGGACAGTCCCAGGAGAGAAGGAGGCGTCTTGTTCCGGTGGAAGGCACCAACGGCGCTGAGAGTGAGTATGAGTCAGGCAGTAGGGCAGAGGCAGGTGGGGTGGGAGGGTAGGACCCTTGTCCTGACTGCCGTCCCCAGGGACGTTAGGGCAGGGATGCTGGGTGTCGGGTCCTGTGCTAGTTGTCACTGGACCCTCAGGAGACTAAACTCACTCCGCCCCCCTTGCTGCATCCCATTCTTACCTTCCCAACTCAGCAGTGTCTGTACTTCTGTCCTTCCCAGCTCAGATGTGCTGACGGTCTCCTATGGGCTGTGCGGCGCTGCAGGGAACCAGAAGGTTACCAGATATCTGACCTGTGACTTGGCCCGAACCGAAGAGCTAGAGTGTTTTAAATCTTAGATTCAATGTGAAATGTTGAGATATCTACTTTATAATTTTGTTATTGAGTCCTTACTGGAATAGGAATTGTGTGTATTGAATGAGAACTGTATTTTGTTGAAAGTTAATATATCTGGGGTTTTATTTTTTTACTTTTTAAAAATGCAGTTTTTAGAAAAGTACAAAGAATTCCTTCTGGCTTGCCCTATCCATCTATGGACTGTGATGTGTGACATTGCACAACACTCCATTTATTCCCTGTCATCCAGGGAATACAGTCCTGCGCTAGGTGGAGTCGCTCACCCCAGTCTAACTCGTCCACACTGTGATGGATGTGGATCAGAGACTTGTTCCCTCCAGTCCTTGATCTGCAAAATTGATCAGGCACCAACCGCGCCTGTGGAGACCTTTTCCTTGTGATCTTCAGCCTGAGCAGCCCCTTCCTGAGGCCTGTGGCACTATAGTGGGACAAGTCCTAAAATATGTGTTTTTTATCTTTTTTTTTTTTTTTTTACGTTTTGGGTAACACTCGGCAATGCTCAGGAGTTACTTCTGACTGTTGGTGATGAGGAGTGTCTTGGCGATGCTCGGGGGACCGTATGTCGAGGATTGAACCAGGGTGTACCGCGTACAAGTCAAATGCCCTACCCACTGTACTGTCATTCTAGCCCCAATAAATGTGTCCTTAAGTGACTGCATGGTTCTGTAAATGTCAGATGTAATAACTGGGGTGTAGATGGTGCAGCCTACATGCACACTGCATGGTGTGACCTGTTGTAACCACTCACATGATGTCTGTCATTGACCGAGATGTCTCTCAGCATGACTGTAATTTTTCTCTGCATGACATCCAGCTCCCACCCAGATGGGCCATCAGTCGTTGCTTTGGGTAGGGTCCTCTGTGCACGCCAACTCCCATAGTCCTTTGAGTGCAGGTGTGGCCGCTCTGCCGGCAGGAAGCAAAGGAGGAACAGGTTCTGGGAGATCCCTAGATCCTTCTCTCTGCTCCAGGCCTCTCTGGGTTTCTCTGCTCTTTCTGAAAGGAGTCCCAGCTCACCTGACACTCTGTGGCTTTCTTCCCACCTAGGCTTCCGGATCTTCTTCAATGATATTCCAAATATTGTGCCTATTTCCTGCTGGAAACCACTTATGCGATGCCTGGGCCTTACAGACAATGAGATCTATGCGGCCGAAAGGGAAAACTCAACCCTCCATGAGCAGATGTATAAAATGCTGGTGACATGGCAGGAAAAGAAGGGGACAGCGGCCTCAGTCAATACCCTGCTAGAGACCTTGGAAGCTCAGGGGCAAAGAATGCCCATGGAGGTGATTCAGGAAAAACTGGTGAAGTCTGGAAAATTCATCCATGAAGATGATGGGGCCGGCTCTGTGGTGTCCCAGGAGGAGGAAACTCTGAAGCCTGCAGGCCTTCCCTTGCTTCCCTGAGACCAAGAAGGAGAAGGACAACTGGACTCCTGCCTAGGAGAAACAATAATACTTCACCAGCTCTTGGAGAAACTGCCACCTCAGTGCATACAACTCTTGACTGTAGCAAGAGTACCATGGGTAGGGCATTACAGGAGTTCAACCCGGGTTCCATCTCAGCACCCCATATGGTTCCCTGATCCTGCCTGGAGACATCTCTGAATGTAGAGCTAGGAGCAGGTCCTAAACTAAGACTACTTTTAATATTCTATAAGTTATTCTTTGTACTCTTCCTTATTTATATGAAATACAGCTGCTCTGGTCAGGTTCAGGTCACACCTGTGGTGCTCAGGTCCACGTGAGCTGGAGATCAAACTCAGACATGTGCTCCCCCTCTGTGAACTATCCCCCCATTTGTTTTAACACACTAGGAGAGGGATGCCTGTGTGTTATTTTATATATTATATGTATTATAAATCAGTAGCTGTTTACAAGGGAGCAGAGACGAGGAGGTCCTCACTCTGCGTCTCTGACGGGGCTGTCTCATGTACTCTTCCTCCCCCACCTGTGCTCACATGTGCAGAGGGAGGGAGGTGGGCTCTCTGCAATGTCAAATAGGTTGCATAGTGAGTGGCATTGCAGGCCATCATTGTGAGTCTTCAGCCACATGTGGGCTCAGAGAGGACAGACCCACTCCCGACATCTGCCGTGATCTCTGGACAAGCATATATGACAACTGTGAATGTTACTTGCTGGCTAACTCAACCCTGATGGTCATTTTCATCTGTGGTAGACAGCAGAGTTGAGCCTCAGAGCTGCCTTTTCTATAGGATTGGTTCTGAGAAACTTAGTTTTATGCGAACATCCAAATGACAACATTTTTTTAAAAAGACAACAAACGGGGCCTGGAGCAATAGCACATTTTTTAGGGCATTTTCCTTGCAGAAGGCCTAACCGGGTTCAATTCTAAGCATCCCATATGGTCCCCTGAGCACCGCCTGGAGTAATTCTTGAGTGCAGAACCACTCAAGAATTACACCTATGCATCACTTGGACGTAACACCTATGCATCAGTTGGAGTGACCCAAGAAGCAAAAAGAAAAAAAAACAAAATTAATGTTTCTCTTTATCCTTGTTAGTATCGTTGGACCTATAAACTCTATTTTTAAACAACAAAAAAAATTGGTGTTTAAGGACCAGAGAGATGGTATAGAGGTAAAACACTTGCCTTGCACGTAGTCAAACTGAGTCCAATCTATGGTACCACATATGGTCCCCAAGTCCCATCAGGAGTGATCCATTAGCTCAGAGGCAGGAGAAAGCCCTGAGCACTGATGGGTATGGTCCAAAGCAATCAAATTTTCTGAATTTTTTTTCCTACATTTCAATAAAAGCTCTTCTCTAAGCAAGTGTTTTGTCTGGATAATTATATTAATATCACCAATATCTTTGCGTTTAAGTCTACCATCTCTAGTATTCTGTTTGTTTTAAGAGTGTTCGCCATTTATTGTACCAACGTATCTTCTTTGAGGTTAATAAAGTGCTTTATTGTATTCCACTTGATTTCTATCAATAGCTTTTCTTCTCTACTTTTACCATTTAGTGCTTTCTCTCTAACCTACGACAGTAAACTTTTGAATAATACACATTTCGTTTTTCTTTTTTGGCCACACTCAGCATGCTCAGGGGTAACTCCTGGCTCTGCACTCAGGAATTAATCCTGACAGTGTTTGTGGGACCATACGGGATGCCGGGGATCATATGTAAGTCTGCCTCGTGCAAGGCAAATGCCCTCCCTGCTGTACTGTGGCTCAGGACACGGAAACATCCCCTGAGGGTGCGTTCTTCTATGCAGCACCGTGCAGAGACCATGCCGGCAGCCATGATGGACACACAGATGAACCACTCAGGAATTAATCTGCGTGTTTCCGTGGTCTGGGAACATCCCTACAGCCTATGGTGTGTCTCCTGTTCCCACATGTCACTCTTGGGGCTCCAGCCCACCTCCACTCTGTAGCCCTGACTTGCTTCACCAGAGAAGGTAAAAGGGCGTCAGCATGTGAAGCAGCCATCATTCCGTGTAAACGCCTCGTCACCTCTGGGCTCTGAGTGCCTGCCTGCTCCTTGCAAAGGCAGAACGGGGTGCAAAGTCTTGCCCTGTAGCAGATACCTCGAACCTGTATTTTGTTTGGGGAGCTGGGGAGGAGGAGGGCAGGTAGGCACTCTGGGTGCATCCTTGTTGTGACTGGCACGCTAAGGTCAGAAACCTTAGTTAGGACAGTGAGGATCAACCCTGCCCTCTGCCCCACACTTCCACTGGGACTTGAGAGGGGCTCAGATGCTCCAGCTTCAGACTGCAGTGAGGCTTCCCCCACAGGCTCTCTCTCAGCACAGAGCAACTGGGCGGGTAGAAAACAGGCCACAAAAGCTTTCGCACCCTCTCCATCTTGTGAGGGAAGCACCCATCTTTTAGTCTCTCTCCTGCTCTCTATCTTTCCCCCTCTCCCTCTCTCCCTTTCTCTTGTTTAAATCCAGTTTAATATCATCTCCACCCTACTACTCCTAGTACCATCAAGTCCAAGTAATGCTACCTTCTAGGCTTTTCTATCCTGCTAGCATCTTGAAGTGGTCCAAGCACCACTGGGTGTGACTCCCCTCCTCCTGGGGAAAAAATGACTTGACACATGAAATTGGATGCCACAGATTCCTATCCCATGTGGGTGAGCTTTACTCCCCTGAGTCCGTAAGTACCCAGTGCTGTGCACAGGTAAGAGCACTGTGTCATTCTGAGGTATCCCTGTTAGGGTGCCAGATATCAGTGTCATTATCCCACAGTGATGGGGGTCCCTTAGTGCATATTGGGTTATGATCCCAGGGTCATTTGTTCTCACCCTGGACTCTCTCTTCATACACATCCATGTGTTTATTGCTTTGTAATAATTATCTTTTACAATGCCTAAAAATTTTTATATTGATGTACACAGGTCCCACACCTTAATGCCACCAGAGTGTAGAAGACCCCCAAGTATGGCCCCTATGCCACTTCTGGTCCCCCTCATCACTGCCCCACTATTTGATATTTCTCAGTTCTGTGATAGGTCCAAAGTTTTGTTATCACTTAGTATAGACTATTGCTTTATTCTTTTCTCTAGACCACAATTGGGTATAATTGTCTGGTGTCTGTCCTCCCTCTGATTTATTTTTTAACACATCATCCTCCAGCTCCAACCAAGTTGAAACAAAGTGCATGATTTTCTCTTTTGTTGGGGCTGCCCAGTATTCCACTGTATGCATATTCCACAAATTTTTTATCCATTTATTTTTTTTCCGAAAGTTCATTCATGTTGCTTCCATACCCTGGCTATTGTACTAAGTGCTTTAATAAACATAGATAGTACATGTGTTTTCTAATGAGGTATCATGGACTTCTATAAGAATATAATATTTCTATTATAATAAACAAAATATACAAGACAAGTGATACAAATGATAAAATGCAATGTTATAATGATAATGTTCCCATAATCTCACTCTCACAATAATTTGTTAAATTGCAGACAAGAAAGATAGTTGCTTTTTTTTTTTTTTTTTTTGCTTTATGGGTCACACCCGGCAATGCACAGGGGTCATTCCTGGCTCTGCACTCAGGAATTATCCCTGGCGGTGCTCAGGGGACCATATGGGATGCTGGGATTCGAACTCGGGTTGGCCGCGTGCAAGGCAAATGCCCTACCCACTGTGCTATCGCTCCAGCCCCGATAGTTGCATTTTTGACCTAACCTAGGTACTCAGGATATACAGGAAAAAAACGGATTCACGCGCTTCAAACTTTTTCATCAAGTCCTTGCATGTCCACTTAGCAATGTGTCTTAAACAGACTTCTTATTTGTCCCTGCAAATTCCCACACTCCTTGACATCGCTAGATGGATTTCCTGGAGGACAGGTGAGTCGGCAACGACCCCTGCACTGGAGAGCTTGGTGGGGCCTAAGGAGACCGGGCCTGCTCTAACTGATGGGAGCTCTGGAGCTTGCCCTGGTCCCACTCTGCTCTTGGCATAGAGGCCCCTGGAATCTCTCCTGCCCTTGAAAGGGCACCAGACCTCAGGGCTTAAGGAGCTACCAAGGAGAGACCCTGGAAATCGCAGAGTTGGGGCTGTAGGAGCAGAGAGGTCCTAGGAAGCTGGAAATCTCCCCCCTGCCATGGCCCCAGGACAGGGCTCAGAGCATGGGCCTTACTAGAGAACAGAACCTCTTAGCGTTGTTCCCCAGCTGGAGGTGAGAGTTCAAAAGGTGTGGGCATGTGATATGTACATTGGGTGCTTGAGAACCGCCTCCCCAAGCCAGCCAAAGGTGATGACGAATGAAGGAATGGGGAAATGGAGGAACAGGGTCCACAGGCTGGTTGGTAGTCAGGGACCATTTATTTCTCTCCCATCCACACAGCTTCATTCTCCCTTCTTCTCTCTCACAGTATAAATACATAGAAATAGTGAAAGGTGGAGGTACACAAAGATGGGGTTGAACTTTATCATAATAACAAACAGATGTAAAGTCCCTCCTTCAGGGGACATTCTTCTCTGAGATTAACTTGGAAAAAATCTCATCTGGGGGTTCAGCACTCCAGATTACTAGGAGATCTGCTCAAGGGCGGAATTCCATCTTGCCGGTATTGCTTTCCCCTTTCCTTAGTAATCCATTTAAACGAGCATATTGAATACTAATATTTTCAGTCATTTTGTATGAGCCCAGTAAGAGATACACTAAGTTTAAAGAGTGTCTCTCCCTAGGGACATCTCGCTATACATCCCAGACTACAGTCCTCAGACCAGGTTAGACTTTCCTCACCCCAGCAGGGTCCTTATTCAGTTACTTCTTTTTGGGTCATGACAGTTTGTTCATGACCTTTCTCTTAACTTATTATACTTCATATGGCACTTAGCTTTTCCCTTTTTGATGCCTGAGTAGCTTATAGCTCACTGTGGGTCCATCCAAGTTTCTCACTGGGACCCTCCTTTTGGGGGTTTTAGGAAGGAAGGGCTTAAGTCAAGTAAATATGATGGATGCTCAGGAGGAAACATTATTCAGTCATTTGGCTCCTATGTTACAAAAGCATAGCATCAACTGTCTTCCTGTGTCTCCACAAAAAGGACACTGCTACACTAGCAAAGGGTATAAAGGAAAGAGAGAAGCAATATAGATTTAGGAATGCCTGATGGAATTGAGTGTACCTCAGGAGCACTGTTGTGGGAGTAACTCAATGAACCTAAGCTCCCTGCTGGAGAGCAAGAACAAACCAATGTTATCTAACAGGAGGCCTCATGCCAGACGAGATGGTGGGAGGAAGGCTGCCCAGAGACAATGTGGCAGGCAAGTGGAAATAAAGGGCAGACCTCCCTGTGATACCCCCGGTCTAGGTTCTGTGAGAGGAAAAGAGCAAAACGGAAGCTCTGCTTCCTCAGCAAGTCTGTAATAACTGCTTTCCAACATGACAATGAAAAAGATCTAGACATAAAGTCATGTTTATTGTAAAACTTTTCTTCTGTGTATGAAAACGCTTTCTGGGGGGATCCTGAAACCAAAAGCAGGACTGGAGTTGCCGGACTCTGATTTTCAGCTCCTGTGATGGAAACATTTCTTGGGTGCATCTGGTGCCTGTATTGCCTGAGAAAGGGCCCCATGAGGGCTCAGCCACACTTGTGCACAGTGTGAGGTAGGAAAAGATTCGCCTCATCCTGTAAATTCCTAAAAATACTTGCCTCAAGATAAAACATGGGCCCCGGTAACTGACATCCTCCAGAACTCCACAGGTTCAGGATGAGCCTTATCCGTGGAATCAATCTGCTGAAAAAACTCAGGTACATGGGCTTTGTGACCAAAATCTCGAGTATCTCACAAAGTTCGGAATGGACAACCTCCCCCATCTCCCTGTTCTTCTGGGAACCAGTCATGCTCATGAACTTCCTCTGGTGCTATATAAGCTCATCTATGGCCACGATTCAGAGACTCACAAATAATTCTTGGAAGAGAGCAAAAAGATGCAGAGATGCCTCTGGACTCTAGTCTGCATTCAGTTAAAAAAATTAAATCTAGTCTGATCACCCTATTTAAAATTGTAGAATTCCCGGAGCACGTGACTGCAAATCTCATACTTGACACCACTGGTGTGCCTCGAGTAGCACACCATATTTGATGGGGTGTAAAGTAGAAGGCAATGGATGTCGATAAAAAAAATTAGCACGCAAGGAAGACTCAACCTGTAACAACATGTTAGCAATCTCTATGTAGAAGCTTAATGACTCCAGGGTGAGATACAACAATCTTCACACACTCTTCTCTAAGGAAAATATTTTGGATCACTTTTAGCTGACTATAAATAACAAGCAATAGAAAATAAATTATTTGCAACCTGCTTTCAGGGCAGGTTTGGATGGTGGGAAAATTTGAAATAATAGTGATGGGAAGGTGTAATGGTGGTAGCATTGGTGTCAAAATAGTGAATGTAATAACTTAGTTTGAACAACTTTATAAAAATAAAATTAAATTTTAAAAAAAAGTATAAAACATGGTGCCTGAGAGATGGCCTCGTCAGTAAGGTGCTTGCCCTGCAAGCTGCTGACAAGGTTCAATCCCCAGCACCGTATAAAGTGCCCTGTGCCCTGTTAGCAATGATTCCTGAGCTCAGTGCCAGGAGTGATCCCTGAGCACCATGGGTGTGACCCTCAAAATAAATAAAAAGAAAGAGACAAACCTACATGTTTCAGGGCTAGTAAATTAGGTTTTTTTTGACTATTGGTATCACCTCCAGGAAGGTAAAGGGGAAAATTCTAGCCCAGGCATTGGCAGCCCAGTGTGGCCTGATCTGAGCAACTGGTGAGTCGTCACTGCCGCCTGCCTGTGCGCTGGTGGAGCTGTGTCCTAGCTGAGCCCACCTAGCTCTGTGCGGACTGGTGGGCTGCTAGTCACACCAGCGTGGCTGCTTGCAACATTTCCTGACAACTGTCAAGGGAATTTTCTCATGGAGTGATGCCTCCTCGGGGGCCGGTGGGACCTTTCCAATCTACAACTTCAGGAGTCAGCCATGACGCCGTCTGTGGTGCCTCTCCTGACCCAGGCCCAGGCTCTCCTTTGCACCCTTCCACAAGGCCTTGTGAAACCGGGATGGAGTTAAAGACGCTTTGGAGAGCCGGAGAAGCTGGGTGTCTGTGACAAGTGAGCAAGAAGCTCCCCTGTTCCCAGGGGGCTGCCAGAGCAGGGACTGCACCCCCAACCCCAACTTCCACCTCCCCCAGTGCCACAGATCCACTCTCAGCTCCTGTTGGTCCCCGACTCCAGCAGCCCAAATCTTCCAAGTCATTGTGTAAAAAAGAGAAGGAAAATATTTTTTTTTTATTTTTAAAGGTTTCCTTTCTGTGTGCTTTGTTGTTTTTCTACGCTATGTGAGTAGGAAATTCCTGCCTTCTAAATGTAGGAGAGGTTTTCATCCAACTTTCTTTTCTGATCATTGTAAGTGTTGGACTAAAGCCAAGCCTCTGCAACCCTTGACCTTTTACTGTCAGGCCAGAGGTTCTGAGGGATGCCATAGGCCCGCCCCCTCTCACCCCTTACCACTCACCCTCAAACAAACCACAAACCTGGGCCCACCAGGCTCCATGTCCTGCTCAACAATTCTTTTAAGTAAAAGCAGAATTTCTGCAAATTCAAGTTCTATTTCCTAAACCATAATCCAGCAGAGCGTCTGTGAAAGCCAGTTCCACGCAGGGCACCCTTGGGAACCTGGGGTCATTCTCCTGTTAGGGCTCAGCTAATCAGACAGCAGTTCTTTGTCTTGCCCAGGGCTCCAGGAAGCCCAGTGGTGTGTGTGTGTGTGTGTGTGTGTGTGTCTGTGTGTGTCTGTGTGTGTCTATGTGTGTGTGATTGAGGGGTGGGGGGGCACACATTGGGACAGAATGGAGAAGGGCATCTGGGAAGAGACTCAGAATAGCAGAAAGGTCCAGGGTCTTAATTAGCTCAGAGTTTTCACTGGTTTGCCCGATCCACCCAACCATCTCCTTATGTCATAGCCTTGCTCTCATTTCCTTACTTTCCCAACCCCATGTCCCTTCTCCCCACACCACAACATTTTTAGTGTTTGTTTCTTTTTGTTTGGGGGCCACACGCAGTGGTTCTCAGGAGTTACTCCAGGCTCTACATTCATAAATTCCTCCTGGTAGTGCTCAGGGAATCATATAGGGTGCCGGGAATTGAACCGGGATCCGCCACATGCAAGACAAACACTCTCCCTGCTGTACTATCACTCCAGCCCCTAACATTGTTAGTTTAATTCTGATTCCCTGACAAGGCCAAGAATCACAGCCTTGTGCTCACCACTGTCTCCCGGGGGCTCCTAATGCAGAGCTCCCAAGAGACAAGATGCTGCAGTACATTTTGTGGCATAAAGAAATAAACCAGAGGGATTTGAGTGCTAGTGCAACAGGTGGGAGTCTTGTATGTGGCCAACCTGGATTCCATCCCTGGCATCCCATATGGTCCCCTGAGTCCTACTGTCTCCCGGATTTAGCTTTGATTATGGGGGGCCGAGGATCGAACCTGTATGGGCCTCATTCTAGGCAAGTGCCCTATTCACTGTTCTCTCTCCCCAGCCCCAAGACAGGCAAGCTTGGGAAAGGTGAGCTGTGTCCTCATCCCAGAGCCTAAGCAAATAAAGTGGGGAGTCTCACTGATGGAGTGAGTCGTTCCACAGAAATCTACAGGGGTTTAGAGTTGTGGGGACCATGCTCTCCTTTCTCCAATATAAAGACCAAAACATATTCACTTTTTCCTTTTTAATTGACTTATTAGTTTACAGTATCTTTTTTCTTTTTTTGGCTTTTGGGTCACATCGGTGATGCTCAGGGGTTAGTCCTGGCTCTGCACTCAGGAATCGCTCCTGACAGTGCTTGGGGGACCATCTGGGATGCCGGGGACCGAACCAGATATGCCACGTGCAAGGCAAACACCTTGCCCCCTGTACAATCACTCCGGCCCCTAGTTTACAGTATTATAGAACTGGATGGGATTCGCTCTATATATGTGTAGAATTTACTACACCCACCTTCAATGTTTCAGCATCACTGCATCACCCAAAAGACCTGTCTATGCATTCTTCCAACCTGCCCCTTTCCCCTTTCCACCAGAGGTTAGGAAATAGTTTTGTTGTTACTTTTGCCTGTTTGTTGGCTTTGATTATTCATATTTCACATGTAAGGAGAATGATCTGGGAATTACAAAAGACCAGATTTTATGTTATGGTTATTATTATTTTTGCTTTTTTGGGTCACACCCGGCAAAGCACAGGGGTTACTCCTGAGTTGCACTCAGGAATTACTGCTAACAGTGTTGGGGGGACCATATAGGATGCTGGGAATCAAACCCGGGTCTGCTGTGTGCAAGGCAAAGCACCCTACCCCCTGTGCTATCGCTCCAGCCCCCCTGATTTTGCAGGTAGGCATTTGCCTTGCACACAGCCAGTCTGAGTTCGATTCCTTTGTCCCTCTCAGAGAGTCCAGCAAACTAGTGAGAGTATCTTGCCCACATGACAGAGCCTGGCAAGCTATCCATGGAATATATGATATGCCAAAAACAGTAACAAGTCTCACAATGGAAACGTTACAGGTGCCCACTAAGCAAATTGATGAGCAATGGGGTGACAGTGATACTGTGATTCCTAATGCAAAGCAAGGCCTAGTAAAAAGATAGTCAAGGTGACAATGATTTCATACTGATCATTTGTACATCATGATATGGGGATTAATTTTATGTATATTTGAAATCGATAGCACAGCAGGTACGGTGTTTGACTTGCATGTGGTGTGACTGGGTGTGTTTCTTCTGTCCCTCTCAGAGAGTCTGGCAAGCTACCCAGAGTATCCCACCTGCTGGGCAGATCCTGGCAAGCTACCTGTGGTGCATTCGATATGCCAAAACAGTAACAAGAAGTCTCACAATGGAGACGTTACCGGTGCTTGCTAGAGCAAATCCACAAACAATGTGACAGTGCTACAGACAGTGAATAACTAGCATATTGAATACATCATTCTGTTATTGCAGAATAATAGCTATCATTATAAATGCCAATAATTGCCCCTTCAAGTGATACAATTGGAATTTTCTTTCCAAAATATTTGTGTCTCATAACATGAAATTTTTTTTCTTGTTCAAAGTAGCATTTACTTACAAATCTTTAGTTTATTGAGAAACATTTACATTTAAATACATGTCATCCTACCAGAGCTTATATATATATATATATATATATATATATGGAAGATCACTGTATTTTTAAAATACAGTATTGTTACATATTTATCAATTGTATCACTTGTCATCTCCTTGATCTTCGATTTGCTCACATGGGCACCAGTAACGTCTCCATTTATCCGTGTTGCGTGCTAATGTAGCCCAATGGTATCTGCTCATCCAGGAACAGGGAGAGCCTCAAACCATTTATTCAGGGTTCTGATGAAGAAGTCGGACCATCTCATTGGTGGGCAGCCACGCGGTCCATCGATGGAGGTCTGAACTCCGGATTCCTTCTCTCACTTGAGTGAAATGGGATACTCCAAGCATAGCTCTTTTGATTCCTCTTTGGGATACCCAAATAGCATTCTCATCCTGATTTCTGAGGTTTCTGGGGCATCTGTTAGTGCAGAAAGAATGGTGGAGTTGAAAAGATGTGCCCAGAGCTGGAGGGTTTTTGTCCTCTTAACCACTTCTTCGATGCTCTTGAAGGCGTTCCACGCTGCTCTCTATCTCCTGCACAGTTCTGGCGCCAAGTCATTCGTCATGTTGAGTTCTTCGACCCAGGTACACATAAGTGCTGCATTCGGCGATGATCATTCCATTGAGAGCAAATGGAACGCCAGCGACTAGTTCGTTTTTCTTTTTCTTTTACTTTTTTTTTTTTTTGGCTTTTTGGGTCACCTGGCAATGCACAGGGGTTACTCCTGGCTCTGCACTCAGGAATTATCCCTGGCCGTGCTCAGGGGACCATATGGGATGCTGGGATTTGAACCCGGGTCGGCCGTGTGCAAGGCAAATGCCCTACAGCTGTGCTATCTCTCCAGCCCCACTAGTTCGTTTTTCATGAACATTGTTTTGCTGAGATTCAGCTGCAGTTCGACCTTTCCACACTCGTAGTCGAAGTCGGCCAGCATTTGTGCCGCTTGGCTAATGTTTGTTGTTATGAGAACGATGTCATCAGCGAAGCAGAGGTGTTGTAGTTGCCGACCGTCTATCTTCACTCCCATTCCTTCCCATTCCAGTCATTGCATGATGTTCCCGAGGGTGGCACTGAAGAGTTTCGGTGAAATGCCAAGCCTGCCAAGCCCCTCTCTTTATGTCCATGATCACTTCCTTGTAGAATGGTGAGATCCTGGTGGTGAATCTGTAATACAGCTCACGGAGGATCTTGATGTACTGAGTTTGAATGCCCTGTTTGGCTAGGGCTCCAATGACCGCTTCAGTCTCAACAGAATCGAAGGCCTTCTTTAAACTGATGAAGGTTAGACAGAGCGGCATCTTGAACTCGCGTGAGACCTCAATGAGCTTGGTCACTATGTGGATATGGTCGATTGTGCTGAATCCTTTTCAGAACCTGGCTTGCTCGCATGGTTGCCCTTCGTCTAGTGTTCTGCCTATTCTATTCAGGATAACTCGAGTGAACAATTTGTAGACGACGACAACAGGCAGATTGGGCGATGGTTGCCGATGTCGTGGATGTCTCCCTTCTTGGACAACAGAACAGTCCTGCTGATTTTCCACTGGGACGGAAACTTGCATTCGGACAGGTAGTATGTGAAGAGCCGAGCCAGTGTATTGACGAGTACTGGCAGCAGATTCTTCAGGTGTTTGGGTCTGACCTTGTCTGGACTTGGTGCTGTATGCGTCTTTACCGACGAAATGGCATGCCGGATTTCAGAAAGAAGGACGTTGGGAATGACATATCCATCCTACTGAATTTGGTATATGGGCAGGTGGACGTGGCTGTCAAAGAGATCCGAGTAGAAGTCGTGAATAATCCTCTCCATTGCCCTTCTGGAAGATGTGATAGATCCATCAGTTTATTTATTTATTTTTATTTTTTCACTTTATTTTTAATTTTTATATACATCAACTAGAGAGATAGCACTGTGGTTGGGCGTTCACCTTTCACACAGCAGACCGGGGTTCGATTCCTCCACCCCTCTCAGAGAACCGGGCAAGCTACCAATAGTATCGAGCCCGCATGGCAGAGCCTGGCAAGTTACCCGTGCATATTGGATATGCAAAAATAGTAACAATAAGTCTCTCAATGAGAGACGTTACTGGTGCCCGCTCGAACAAATCGATGAGCAATGGGATGACACACACACACTATATACATCAGTGATAGCACAGGGGGGTGGGGCGTTTGCCTTGCATGCAACTGACCAGGGTTTGATTCCTCCGTCCCACTCGGAGAGCCCGGCAAGCTACTGAGAGCATCTCGCCCCCATGCAGAGTCTGGCAAGCTACCCATGGCGTATTCAATATGCCAAAAATAGTAACAATAACTCTCATAATGGAGACATTATTGGTGCCTGCTCGAGCAAATCAATGAGCAACGGGATGACAAGTGACAAGTGATACAAGTGATTTTCTTCCACCATATTTTGATCCCACTGCATATAATTAATGAACTTGCTGCAACATTTGTTTAATAACTCCTTAGTATTACATTTTGCCACTGAACCATTGTTTATGCCGTGTCACTCCTACAGGGGCTATGATAAAGATCAGTGCTTTGTAATTCCGTATTTGACCTACTATATAGATAGGTTTCTAATGGAAAGATTGTTTCTGGTAAAAATGTCAATTCTTAGTAAAAATGCAATTTTTTTCAACTAGATACTAAAGGGAAGTGATAAAAATGTTCTCTTCAGCCTGAAGAACCCCTGTTGACCTCAGCCTAGAATAACCCACCTGCCAAATGACAATATCTTGGTGATCCTGCCATCTTTCTCCAAACATTTAGCAAAAGAGTGATAAGCTTTGGCCTAAATGAATTTCTTAGCTCCAGTCTGCTTACTTCTTTTGGCAACTGTGATTTCACAAAGTCTCTTTTTTGTTTATTTGGTTTTGTTTGGCGGCCATATCTGCTGGAGTTCAGAGGTTACTCCTGGCTCTGCTCTTAGGGTTTACTCTTCGCAGGGTTGGGGACCATATGAGATTAGAGATCAAACTTGGGTTGATCATGTGCAGGGCAAGTGCCCTACCCTCTCTATGATCTCTGTAGGTCTGTGTGTAAATTTACAATGGGAATTTATCAGATGCAGTTCAACCAGAGCTGGTAAATTGAGATATGGTTCAACCAGCTTTGAACTTCAAAGTTCAAATCTCATCCCAAGATTTAGTCACCACAAAGGTGATATAGCAGGGCAAAAGAAAACATTTATATCCCCCTTCATTAATATTGGTGGGAAATTTCTTATTATCATAGAGGAAAAACTTAAAAGTAGATGCAAAAAAAAAGAGGTCAAGAGGAAAACAAAATCTATTATTTTAAAAACATCAACGTATCTCAAGCTACCGAGAGTATCTCGCCCACACGGCAGAACCTGGCAAGCTACCCCTGACGTATTAAACATGCCAAAAACAGTAACAAACAAGTCCCACGATGGAGATGTTACTGGTGCCAGCTCGAGCAAATTGATGAGCAATGGGATGACAGTGACAGTGACTGTGAACATAGCTCAAGGGTCCTGAACTAGTAAGTCACGAGATGTGAAGATTAAACAGACTTGGCACAATTCTGGGGTACATGGAGGGCTGGCAGGGCCTCCGGTGATGGGGACTCTCCCTCTGCACCCCTCAGGCTTCATAGGTCCAGTGGCCTCTGAAGTCCCAACACTCACAAGCATCAGGAAGGACACAGGGAAGGGAAATGTGGAAGAAACTGGTGTGGGTCCCAGGCCTGCTGCCAGCCCAGGAAGCAGGCTGAGAGGATCTGTTTGAAAACCTGGCACCCAAAGTCCCAGGATGGTGGTGGGAAAGGTGCTGAAGGCAACTGGTGCCTCAGGAGTCCCACCCCAGGCCTGGTCTGTCTTCCTCAGCCTGCTCCTGGGAAGCGGGTTCCAGGCCAGGAAACTCAGATGCCAAAGTAGTCACTGAACCCAAGTTCTGGGCTCACCACTCAAAGGCCAATTCCTCAAGGGACAGAATTGATATGAGGGAAAAGTTGACTCAGAGGCAACTTGAGAAAATGAGACTTACTGCCCCCAAACCCACCTACTCCCAAGTTGGCGCTAAGGGTTTCTAGGGGGCCCGTTGGCACGTGGCTTAGAAGGAATATGTGGGCACAGGCAGAGCCGGAGAGAGCACTGCTCTAGGCTGCTGGGACTGGCAGCAGAGGTCCCTAGGTCCTGGGGTGGGGGTCTGTTCCCTGTGACAAGGGCCAGCAGCCCACCTTTCCTGGGTCTGCACATGACCCTGAAGTGGCCTTCTGCCCCCTTCTCCCCTCCCCCCCAGCCTGGTTTAATACCAACCGCACAGCGCTCTAACCCCTCCTACAGTGAGAGACCAGGCAAGCAGCAATGGCAAAGAGACCTTAAAGATTGTCATGTTTGTGGAGGAGAGTTGAGCTCCCTTGATGGGTGGGTGGGTGGGGGGGCAGCCGGAGATGTCCGGAAGGAAGCTGACATCAGCGGTGGCCAGGTGCCAACAAGTGGTCAGTGCGGTGATGAGGTGCTTTGGTGGCCCTGTGGGCTGAGTCCAGGGTCCCGGGGTGCCCTGCTGGGTCCCGCTCTCCCCGCGTTGGTGAGGGTGGGTGCAGCTGGGGCTCTCAGAGGAGAAGGGCTCTGGGCAGGGGCGGGGACCGCCCTCCCAGCGGCGCCTGTGCAGGGGCACATCCAGGCGACTCTGTCGAGGTGCTGAGCCCGGCGCCTGCGCTCGAGGCCCCGCCCGCTGACTCACAGTCGGGTTCCAGGGGCCCTCGCGGAGCCGCGGGAGCCATTCCCGCCGCCACCTTGAAGCGGGGAGGACAGCCGGTCCCCAGCGGCCCGAGCCACCGCGCGCGCCACGCCTCGACGGTCCGGGATGGGTCCAGGTGCGTCCCCCGCTCCAGCCGTGCGCCGCGGGCGTGGTTTTTGCAGGGGTGTCCGGGCGGATAAGGGGGGCGCGGAGGGGACCCCGCTGAGTGTCCCGATCGCCTGCGGAGGCGCCGGGCTGCAGGTTCCACGCTCGGAAGTTGCGGGAAGCCGGGCCCGCGGGCTGGACTGGCCGGAGCCGGGGAGGGGCGTGGGGGTGTGACTCCCGGCGCCCCGCGTGAAGGGACTGAAGGGACGGGGAGGGGCCCCGGGCGGCCAAAGCGTACGGGCAGGGAAGTAGGGTCAGGGTGGGCAGCAGTGGGGGGCTGGGCGGGGGGGGGGGCGGGGGCGCGGCCCCGAGGACTGCGCGGGCCGGAGCGGGGACCACGGTGGGCAGGGCTGGGGGCGGGGGGGCCGGAGCGGGCCGGTGCGTGGGTGGAGCCCGGCCCGGGCGATGCTCCAGCTAGAACCGCAATTGAACCGCCGGCGCTCGGGGCCGCGGGTGCGGGACAGCCCGGGAGCTGCCGAGTCTGGCCGTCTCCGAACCTCCAGGAACTTTCAGCAACTTCCCTGACCAATCCCCGGGATCGTCCGAGACGGTCCGCCTGTCTTTTGCTTTTTTTTTTTTTCACTTTGTGATAATTTAAAATATGAAAATGTTAATTAGTTAAGTAAAAGGAGCAGCGGAAGAGAAGGCAGTTTGCGCCGGGCTTCTGCGACTGCGCTTGAGCCTGCGTGTGCTGGGGAGGGAGGGGGAGAGAGGGACAGACAGACAGACAGACAGACAGACAGACAGACACCGACACAGAGAGAGACAGACGCAGAGAGAGACAGACAGAGACAGAGACACAGAGAGGAAGGGGGAGGTTGGAAGAGAGGAAAAAAGGTGAGAGGAAGGGAGCGGGGGAGGGAGGGAGGGGAGAGGGAGAGGAAGGGGTTGGAAGAGGGGAGGAGAGAGGGGAGGAGGATGGAAGGGGGGACGGAGAGGGGGAGGGGCGGGGAGAAACGGGAGAGGAGGGACTGACCAGTAATGCCCGGGGTGCTCCTGGGCTGTGTCTGAGGTAGGTCCCCCAGCAGTGTGGGGGCCACTGTGCTGTTTCACCCGGCCTGCTGCTTGGGCAACAGTGACAGCCTGTTGAGAACTCACTCTCTCACCTCCCCCCTTCTCTCTCTCCTCTCCTTTCCTTCTCCCTTCTTTCCTCTACCTCTCTCCCTCTCTCTCACCTCCCCGCTTCTTTCTCTCCTCTCATTTCCTTCTCCCTTCTTTCCTCTACCTCTCTCCCTCTCTCTCACTGTCCCTCCCCTCTCCCTCTTTTCTCTCCCCTCTTCTCTCTTTCTCCCAGTCTTCTCTCTCTCCTTCGCCTATCCCTCTTCTGTCCCTCTCTCCTTCCCTTCTTTATCTTTCTTTTTCTCCCCTCTTTCTCCTCCCTCTCTCCACTATCCCTTCTCTCACCTCTCTTCTCTTTCCCTCCCTCTCCCTTATCCTCTCCCTCTCCCCTTCTCCCTGACTTTCCCTCTTCCTTTATTCCTCTCCCTCTCTATCTCCCTCTCCCTGTCTCTCCCTCTGCCTCTGTTTCTCTCCTTTTCTCTCTCCTCCCTCTGTCCCTCTCCCTCCCCACACTCCTTCCCTCCCTCCACCCTTGAAACTTCTTGCCCAGCTAGAGCTGCTGGGTGGACAGACTCCCCTCCCACCCTGCAGTGCCTCTGGCCTTTGTGCCTAGTGAAGGATTAAGTGCCCAGGGCACCCCAAGTTTCTGCCCAGCGCTTTGAGTCCTGTCCTCAGCATTCAGCAGAGTAGTTTGGAATTTTGACCATTCTGAGAGGTGTTTGGTGTGGTGGTGCCTTGTTTCACTTGCATTTCCCAGTGACTGTGATGTGGGATTCCTTTTTCTTTCTTCCCATCAGCAGCAGGCTAATGTGCCAATGTCTTAAGGGAGACATAAGTCACAGAAACTCGAACAATCAGTCATTATTCTTGCGAACTGTTATGCTTCATAATGATTATGAACCCTTGTGCTTATATGATGTGGCCTGTCTTTACATGGGCTTGTTATATGCCATCTTCCACCTTCTGGCAAGGTACCTGTTAAGGCCTTTGACCCATAGTTTGAAAATAGTCTCTTATTGTTGAGTTTCAGAGCGCTTTACATGTTGTACAAAGACCCTTTATCAGATGCGCTGTTGGCAATTATATTTTTTCCTGTTACCTGACTTGTCTTCTCATTCAGCACAGCCTTTGCAGAGCAAATATAGTATATTTCATCTAAAGCAAAAGAAGTAGGGTTCTCCGTTTCAGTGAAGTCTAGCTTGTCAGTTTCCTCTTTCCTGAGTGGTGTCTCTGGAGTTGGATTTAAGAGGTCACTGGGGCTGAGAAATTAGGGCTTTCTAAGGGGTTATCATTTTTTGTTATTCTGTGTTTTACATTTAGGCCTCTGAATTTTACGTTTATTTGGGGGTGTTGTACATCTACATCGTACAACAAAGTAGTGAATCTGTCACCATTGACAGGGTCATTTTTTAATCTTTGGAAGCTCCATTTAGTATATTTATCTCTTTCCTGATTGTGTCTTTTTCCCCTTATGCCCTTGGGCATATGTATAAAAGAACACAGAGTTGTTTTATAGTCAATTCAATTATTAATTCAACAATCGGTTACTTTCTCCAGTTTCCATTAACTAAATTTTTCCTGTTTATGATCATGTTTTCCTGTTCCTTTGTTGCTGTGTGACTTTTTTTGAGTGACTATAACCTTTATTATTTTTAAACTGAAATATCTACTTTTAAAGAGTAGTTTTAGGTAGATAGCAAAATTGAGCAGCCAGTACAGATATTTCACATCTAGGCCCTGCTTCCATTCTGAACACCCCCACAAGAGCAATACACTTGTTACAGTTGATTAACTCTCCAACACATCATCATCTCTGAGTTTTTAGTGTGCTTTACGGCTTATGTGTGTATTGCACGTTCTATATCTCTGCATAGACACATAGTGACATGCACCTGTCATTATTATATACCAAATTATCTAACTGTGCTTAAAGTCTTCTATGTTTTGCTTTAGTTTTGTTTTTTTCAGTTCATTTTCTTTTGTTAGTTTTCTTTCTTTACTACATAAGTTAAATCATATCGTATTTGTTTTATTATTTATTCATTTATTTTTTTGCTTTTTGCGTCTCACCTGGTGATGCACAGGGATTACTTCTGACTCTGCACTCAGGAATACCCCTGGTGGTGCTCAGGGATATTTCGAATCTAGTCAGGGTCAGGTCAACTGCATTCTAGGCAAAGCCCTACCTGCTGTGTTATTGCTCCAGCCCCAGTTATTTTTTTTTTTACATAAGTTAAATAATACAGTATTTGTTTTATGATGCCTTGCAATTTCCTTTTAAATGATAAACTTTCCTATTAAATACTTTTCTTTCTTGGATATTTATCTTGTTTTTATTTATGTGCCTTAATATTTTTTTCTTTCTATGCCAAATAGTTCAGCTTATATGATAGAGTGTCTGAACTCATCCACTCCGAGTTGGTTTTTAGTGGAAAATGGCGTGTGTGTGTGTGTGTGTGTGTGTGTGTGTTGCTCTAGATGAAACCCAGGACTTCACACATGTAAAGTAAGTGTTGTACCACCAAACTATGCCCCAACCCACCTGTGGAAATTAGCTTAAACTATTAAAATTCTGTTCAAGGAAATGAGGAGTACTGTGATAGTAGGCTACAAATAACTTGCTATTTGGTGATGGGTCAAAAAAAATTACCAGTAATGAGAAAATAGCCAAACATGAAGAATTCTGAAAGTGTCGACTCATCTTGCAGTGCAATTTCTTCTCTTCAGTCTGAAGACCCTAGTTAGGAAGATTCCCCTGCGCACTGCAGGTTCTGGTATATTTGAACTTTGCCAAGCCCTGTGACAATAGTTAGAGTGTGGAGAGTCAGGGCCAGCTGGTTCAGACAGGACACAGGCCCTCTCTGATGTACTGAGCAATTAAGCATCCAGATACTTTATTTCCATCATCTATTATAGGAAAACTGTATGTGGCTATCTGGGAACAACTTGCTGTTCCTCCCAGTTCGTGGTCAACAATTTCTTGAACATCTTCTACGTTTCTAAGGGCAAAGCTTGAATCGCAAGGAAGGACTAACGTAGTCCTCCCTTCCCAAACTCAGCTATGGCGTGGTATTTTTTCCAACCTGTTTTCTTGATTCCTTCCAAAATTTTGTGGTGATGTTAACCATACTGCAGCTCTTCCCTATAGCTGGAGCAGCAAAGATGAAGCCAAAGAAACATATATAGTTCCCTTATGTCTCTGACCTGCTTCAGTGAGGACTTGGTCTTTTGTTTCTTTATTTGTAACTCTGATATTTCTGTGTATTTATCTGCTTCAATATATCAGTGATTGGATGGATTCCACAGAACGTTATTCTTCACCCAGGGCTGCCTTAGTTTTGGCAGGCTCGAGACAAGCTGGACAGGGGACTTTCAAATAACAGACTTGTTCTCCATGAGGCTTCTAAAGGAAAAGGCTGATTTTCATCAGATTGATATTCTTTTGAAGAAGCTGCTGCATCTGCTCAATACTTTGTTAATTTCTCCTTATTTTTTTACTTTATGCATTCAGCAACTCAATATTCCGTTCCTTTTCTAGTAACCAAATGTTGACACTTTCCTTGTCTCTGAACATTTGCTTTCAGTGAAAGTGTGCACATTGAAATCTCTGACCATTTCTGGTTTATTCTTTTGGGTTAATTATGCTAATGGTTTATTTTACAAAGATAAATATCTAAGATAGTGTTTTTGCTCATTAACAAAAATTACTGCTTCACCCTAGAATATAACTTGTGGTTTAAACTTAAAAAAATAGAAATATTTATTGAAAAGTAGAAGAGAAATGAATTCCCCAGCAGAGAGGAACTTTGAGACTCCGTTTTGTGTATGAGCTTTTCACTTAGAGCTCAAAGTCATCAGATATTTTTTCAGCTAAATAGTTGTAATTGTCATTCTCCACAACTGGCTAACAAGCCACTCAGTTTTGCTTGGAAGTGGTTGAATTCTTCTAATCTGATCTATACTAGGCAGTTAAATCCTCTGTGGCTTTTTTTTTTTTGGCTTCTTTCTTGGAGCAGACGTGTTTCCTCTACATTAACCCACTGTAGCGCTGGGTCAAGATTTATCTTCATGAATAGTTTTTAGAGAAGTTGATCTACTCTCTTTTATTAATCTAGTGAATTGTACTACCACTTTTCCGTGTTGTAAAAGGACACAGCCGACTTCAATGGTGAATTCCGATTGGCAGGAGACAGTATCTTTTCTTTCATTGATTTGTGTGGACTTGAAATTGTGTTGTTGGGAGCAATGCACTTTTTCTTCATTTTTATCACAAGTTTGGTTAATGTGCTTGGTGTTAAATGATAGAAATAAATGTTTACTTAGATACAAAGTTCGGTTCTTTCGTGGAACATCTGGTAATAAGTTTTCACATCTCTTATTTTGCTTTGCATAAAAGCTGATTTTATAATTGACTTCTGCACCTCACAGCCCACAGGTAGAGTGGTTTTAATCCAAGTATTCTAGCACTATATCCAGATTGTTCTGTGCCAGTCAAGGCCACTGGTACTTTCATGGTATTTTTTAAAATTAGGTACTATTTTGTTTGCAGTTAAGAAAATTGAACATGAGAGGCTGGAGCAATAGCACAGTGGGTAGGGCGTTTGCCTTTCATGCGGCCAACCCGGGTTCAATTCCCAGCCACACATATGGTCCCCCAAGCACCACCAGGAGTAATTCCTGAGTGCATGAGCCAGGAGTAACCCCTGTGCATCATTGGGTAGTATGACCCGAAGATCAGAAAGAAAAAAAGCATAACGCCTGTGCAATGCACAGGTGTGACCCAAAAAGAAAAAAAAAAGAAAAGAAAGAAGGAAAGAAAGAAAGAAAGAAAGAAAGAAAGAAAGAAAGAAAGAAAGAAAGAAAGAAAGAAAGAAAGAAAGAAAGAAAGAAAGAAGAAAATTGAATATGAGTTTGTTCTTCTAACATTTGCTCTGAAATTTTGTGGCTGGCAATTTTACTTGGGGATTAAAGTTACTAACTATTAAGGATCTAGCATTCAACTTCTGTTCACTATCCCTATTATACGTCACTCCAGTCTGGTGAAAAAAAGCATCCACCACTTCCAGCCCTGGTGACAGAGACGCCATCCTCGCCCCTCAGTTTCTTTCTGTTAGTCATCAGAGTCTGAAGGCCGTGATTGGCCAGGGCCATCATGAGGGGACCGCCTGTGTGACCTGAGGAGCCATATTCACCTGTGTGTGTGTGTGTGTGTGTGTGTGTGTGTGTGTGTGTGATGACCCCCTCCCTCCGGGAATGCCAGGCTCTGGGGAAGGGAAACAGAGGACCCTGTGTAATCCCAGTCCTATGGGCCTACAGTCTGGTGGAAGAGATCAAAATAATAAAGGGTGAAAATGACAAAGAAATGGATGGAAATAAAGAAACTGGCATGAGCACACTCAGCAACCGCACTGGTAATCTGATGGTGCCAAGGAATCGTATTCACTTATTTCTCTTCTGGTAGAGGTAAGGCTGGAGGGAATGGTTTTGATTAAAATCAACATTGTGGTTAATGGTCATATAACTCACAGCTTGTGATTAAATACGGCTCTTACCATATGCTTTTACTACATGCCAGGTTCTATTCTCAACCCTGAATAGACCTGTTAACATTTTTATTGATTGTTACTATTTTATTTATTTTTAATTTTGGTTTTGGGGTCACACCTTGTGGTGTTCAGAGGTGACACTTGATCTCTTTGCTTGAGGGATAATCCTGGCAGTGTGAGCAGACCCTGTGGTTCTTAGCGTTGAACCTGGGCCTACTGCATGCAAGGCAAGTGTTTAGCCATTGAGTTATCTCTCCAGTCTGATACCTGTTAACTTAAAATTTTTGCAAAAGTCCTTTTGCATAGCATCTTTGGTCATTCTTCTTTTGTAGTGATCAAAATGAGACACAAATTTGGTGATGAGTTAGAGGGGCCCTGTGAGGTCAGCACCCTTATGGTTTAGACAAAAAAGCCAGGCAAACTGTTTTTTTCAGTGAAAAATTCCATTTTCAGTACAGTTTTAGAAGCAGCAGGAGTAGGACTGGCACTCGGGGATAAAGTGGATTCCTTGGTTTTGATCCCTAGCACCCACTCCCCAATATATAAAAAATTGTAGCAATCTTTGAAACTCAGATGCAGCTCTCAGGCTATAGTAGATTAATAAAGGCATTGTAAGTTTTCATGAATTCTAATTTATCCATAGGTACAGATAATTCAGATATTTACATTCTGTGTCCAATGTGTGCAAGAAGTTATTTTCAACTCCTATACTATTGATCAGACTTACCAAAGTTATTGACAAAATTGACAAAATAAGACCCCTCCAGTGGATGTAGGGTATGACTTTAGTACCCATTATTGGGCCAGAAAGATAGAAAGCACACTGAAGAAAATATAGGCAGATGCTTCAAGATTTTGACCTCAAAGGCATCTTCCATGGTGTGATACCACTGGCAAAGGCAACAAAATACAAATGAAATGGGACTACACAACATTAAAGACCTTCTGCATGACAAAAGAAACACAGGCTAAAACTAAAAGAGAACCAACTGAAGAGGGAAAAAGTTGCATTCAACACATTAAAGATTGATACCCAGGATGTGTAGAGTACTAACAAAGGTCAACAACAACAACAAACTTTCAAAAATCCTATGAAGAAATGGGGAGAGGAAATGAATAGACAATGCTCAGAAAGACAGATGGATGGTCTGTCGGTAGCACTGTAGCACTGTAGCACTGTCGTCCGGATTTGCTCGAGCGGGCACTAGTAACATCTCCATTCTGAGACTTGTTACTGCTTTTGACATATTGAATATGCCACGGGTAGCTTGCCAGGCTTCACTCTATGGGCGGGATACTCTTTGGTAGCTTGCCAGGCTCTCAGAGAGGGACAGAGGAATCAAACCCAGGTCAGCCTCATGAAAGGGAAACGCCCTATCGCTCAGCCCATAGGTACATGCAAAAATAATCTGCATCACTTATCATCAGAGAAATCCAAATCAAGAAGGCAGTGAGATACCACCTCATACTAGTGAGATTGGCACATATCAAAAATAGTAGAAACATGGGGGCTGGAGCGATAGCACAGCGGGTAGAGCGTTTGCCTTGCACGCGGCCGACCCGGGTTCGATTCCCAGTATCCCATATGGTCCCCTGAGCACCGCCAGGAGTAATTCCTGAGTGCAGAGCCAGGAGTAACCCCTGTGCATCTCCAGGTGTGACCCAAAAAGCAAAAATATTAGAAACAATCTATTGGCTAGAATGTGGTGGAAATGGACCTCTCCTCCACTACAGGTAGGAATGTTGTCTGGTCCAATCTTATGGAAAACAATATGGAGAGTTCTCAGTACACTTAAAATTAAACTGCCATCTGGCCCATCAATTCCGCTTTTAGACGTCTACCCCCAGGTCTGACCTGTGGGAGGAGGCAAGCATCCCTCCTTTAGTTAGGGTTCGGCTGGGTCCTGCTGTATTGCTCATGGATGGTCTAGATCCTGTTGGGTCACACTGGATCACACACTTGGGGGCATTTGAGGGTATGGGGGAGAGGAGAAGTGGAGGGGGAAGGAAAGCTGTGCCTGCACTGTGCCACCTGGTTGGAAAACTAACCCTACTATTCTCTTTCTTGAATTAGCTGGGGTTTTTTTTTGTTGTTGTTGTTGTTGGGTTTTGTTTTTTTTTTTGCTTTTTGGGTCACACCTGGCGATGCACAGGAGTTACTCTTGGCTCTGCACTCAGGAATCACTCCTGGCAGTACTCAGGGGACCATATGGGATGCTGGGGATCAAACCTGGGTCGGCCGCGTGCAAGGCAAATGCCATACCCGCTGTGCTATCACTCCAGCCCCTTGAATTAGCCATTATAATGCTACAAAAACTCTTTATCTGTGTTACTGTGGCTGGAGTAAGATGATAATGGAAGAGCATCAAAGGCTAGTGAAATGTTTTGTCTTTTTCCCAGTCATTTGCTACAATCTCTTACCTTTAAGTTGCACCTCTCACTGACAGTAGGTAGCTCTGTTTCTTTGTTCTAACCATATCTATGTTGGAATTGTTTTGTGGACTTAGAGTTTCTGTAGCTGCTATTACGAGTGAGAGGATTCTAAAATGCTAGGTGTTTATTTTGCTTATAAAGTCTACAGTTTTCCTCTACCTCTTTCCCTGTGTATTTTAATGTAGAGTAGTTTTTAGAATTCCTTTTTTAACTGTATGTTTGCTTTTCATCTGTAATGTTTGCATTGTTACTATGTAGTTGCTATAGGAATTACACATAAAACTTTTAATTTGTGACAAACTATACATGGCAGAATAAACATATAGCTCTCAAAACAGAGGTTACTAGCACTCACATTGCTGCGTATCTTTAAGCACCATCCAGCCATAGAATGTTCTCATGTTCTCACACTGGCACATGTACTTAATAAACAATAGCTCTCTATTTCCACCACCTCCTCAGCCCTGGTAACCAGCGTTTTACTATTTCTATGAATGTGATCACTCTGAGTATTCATTTCTTCTGAAAGTAGTTCTATATACTTGTCCTCTGTGATTGTCTTAGAGCACTGAAAATGTCTTTAAAAAATTAGTTAAGGGGAATGGAGAGATAATACAGAAGGCAGAGTGCTTGCCTTGCACATGATGGATTGGGTTCAATTCCCAACATCCAGTATGGTCCCCCAGGCTCCACCAGGAGTGACCCTGAGCGCAGAGTTACAAACAAGCCATCAGCACAACCAGATGTGGCTCCAAACCTGAGAGAGGAAGGAAGGAAAGAAGGAAGGAAGGAAGGACGGAAGGAAGGAAGGAAGGAAGGAAGGAAGGAAGGAAGGAAGGAAGGAAGGAAGGAAGGAAGGAAGGAATAGTATTCTGTTGTGTAATATACCACATTATCTTTATCCATTCATCTCTTCTTGGACACCTAGGTTGTTTCCTGATCTTAGCTATTTTGAATAGTGCAGCAATGAACATAATATGAGGCACCAATTTAAATTGTATTTAATGTTAGATTGTGTGTCCTTCTTATGTATTTATTTTTGGCTTTTGAAAACACCTGAAGGCACTTGAGAGCTCTTCAGTTCAGTGCTCAGGTGCCATTCTGGGTGGTGCTTAGGGGACCATGCGGTGTTGGGGATTACACCCATGCCTCCCACATTTGTATGCAGACGACCTCTTTTTTTTTCTTCATTTTTTTTCTATTGCATAACCCTCATTTACAAAAGTGTGTAAAAGAGTATCAGTGGGCTCATTCACAGATGTAGTGCAATAATAGAAGTAAACCTCACTCAAAAATGGATTGAAGGGATCTCATGTAATTTTACATTCCTTTTTGGTTTGTTTGGGGCAGGGACCTGGGGGGCCATACCCAGTGGTGCTTAAGAACTGCTGCCAACTTGGTGCTGGGGTTGGCCCTGGGGGTGCTTAGAGACCATGTAGTGCTGGGATGGAACCCAGACCTCCTGCATGCAAACCCTCTGAGCTTTCTCCCAGGCTGGTTTTGCATTCTTTTCTTTTCTCTTGTTGGGGTGTGAGGGAGTGGAAACCTGGTGATGCTCAGGGAATATTCTTGGCTCTGTTTTCAGGAATTACTTCTGGCAGGCTTGAGGGACCATAGGGGGTGCTGAGAGTTGAACCCAGGTCAGCTGCCTACAGACTAGCGCCCTACCCACTATACATTTTTGGGCCACACATGATAACACTAGATAATGCTGTACTGTGTTTTCCAGCCCTGGTTTTGCATTCCTATGAAAACTTTAGTTGCTCTTCTTTTCTTGAATAAACACTTTCTTTTATAAAAATATTAAGAAGTGTTTCTGAGGTATGATTGTGAAAGGCATTTTTATACTGCTTTCTTCTCTCATTATTTACATATAGGAAAGCCATGAATTTTTAGGTATTGCTTTTATAGCCTGCAAATTTACTATAAAAGTCTATTGTTTCTAGGAGCTTCTTGGTAGAGGCTTAAGGGTTCTCTAAGTAGCGTATCATGTCATCTACAAACAGTGAGAGCTTGAATTCTTCCTTTCTTATATGGATGCCCTTAATATATTTTTCTTGCCTAACTGCTATGGCAAGTACTTCCAGTACTGTAATGAATAGAAGTGGCAAGAAAAGTGTGTGTGGGGCTGAGGGAGGCAAGAGAGCGAATAGATCATTATGACAATAATAGCTGGGAATGATCACGCTAGAAGAGATCTAAGGGTTAGCGGTAGGTAGAGCATATTCTTGATAACCTTTTAGTATCGATAATGCAAACCATAATGCCCAAAAGGGGGAGGGAGAGAGAGAGTGAGAGAGAGAGAGGGAGGGAGAGAGAGAGAGAGAGGGAAGAGAAAAGCGCCTGCCAAAAAGCAGGCAGGAGGTGAATGTTAGGGGGTAATAGAAGGGAACCAGGGGCCACTGGGTGATGGGAAATGTAGACTGGTTGAGAGATGTGTGTTGGAATACTGTATGATTAAAATCCATTCACATACATCTTTGTAATTCTCTAAACAATAAATAATGAAATTTTAAAATTTAAAAATAAAATGAAGCACAAAAAGTATTAAGAAGGGTATTGTGCCATCAGATAAGGGGTTGATATCAATGGTATATAAAGCACTGGTTGAGCTCTACAAGAAGAAAACATCCAACCCCATCAAAAAATGGGGCAAAGAAATGAACAGAAACTTTACCAAGGAAGAAATACGAATGGCCAAAAGGCACATGAAAAAGTGCTCTACATCACTAATCATCAGAGAGATGCAGATCAAAACAACCATGAGATACCACCTCACACCACAGAGACTAGCACACATCCAAAAGAACAAAAGCAACCGCTGTTGGAGAGGATGTGGGGAGAAAGGGACCCTTCTTCACTGCTGGTGGGAATGCCGACTGGTTCAGCCCTTCTGGAAAACAATTTGGACGACTCTCAAAAAATTAGATATTGAATTCCCATTTGACCCAGCAATACCACTGCTGGGAATATATCCCAGAGAATCAAAAAAGTACAATCGAAACAACATCTGCACATGTATGTTCATCGCAGCACTGTTTACAATAGCCAGAATCTGGAAAAAACCCGAATGCCCCAGAATGGATGACTGGTTGAGGAAACTTTGGTACATCTATACAATGGAATACTATGCAGCTGTTAGAAAAAAGGAGGTCAAGAATTTTGTAGTTAAGTGGATGGGCATGAAAAGTTTCATGCTGAGTGAAATGAGTCAGAAAGAGAGAGACAGACATAGAAAGATTGCACTCATCTATGGTATATAGAATAACAGAGTGGGAGACTAACACCCAAGAACTGTAGAAATAAGTACCAGGAGGTTGACTCCATGGCTTCGAGGCTGGCCTCACGTTCCGGGGAAAGGTCAACTCAGAGAAGCGATCACCAACTACATTGCAGTCGAAGGCCATGTGGGGGAAGGGAGTTGCGGGCTGAATGAGGGCTAGAGACTGAGCACAGCGGCCACTCAACACCTTTGTTGCAAACCACAACAGCTAATTAGAGAGAGAAAGCAGAAGGGAATGCCTTGCCACAGTGGCAGGGTGGGGTGGGGGGGAGATGGGATTGGGGAGGGTGGGAGGGACACTGGGTTTACGGGTGGTGGAGAATGGGCACTGGTGAAGGGATGGGTTCCCAAACTTTGTATGAGGGAAGTGTGAGCACAGAAGTGTATAAATCTGTAACTGTACCCTCACGGTGATTCTCTAATTAAAAATAAATAAATTAAAAAAAAAAGGTGGTGCCAGGGTAAAGAACACCGTTCAGTCGCACCCAGGGCTGTGCCTGATGACCTGGGCCAGCAGCACAGTCTCCAGTGTGCTGGGCCTGTTGTGGGGTGGGGAGAGAGGTCCAGTGCAGGAGGGGTGGGGCTAGTAGGAGCCCTCCCACCCCCACCCTTGCAGGCTCCTGGCTATCAGCTCCTGATGCATCTCTTTGCTGTCTCAAGGTCTGGGCGTGGTGCAGAGGACAGTCCCGGACAGCATCTGAGATTGGGCAAAATGACCTCAATGAGAACCTGACCGAGATTGAGACCTACGATAAGAGACAGGGCCATGATGGACGTCTGCTGGGCACAGTGGACAGGGAACGGGAGCTCGAAATCCAAGCACAGGCTCCACTTCTATTTGACACAGTGCAGGTCCTGGGTGACCCCAAGCAGGTGAGAGGGGTCTGACCCTGTGCTGGCTGGGTCTGCGGAAACGGGGAAAAGCTGAAGCTTGGCGGGTTTCTTGTCCTGAGCAGGATGGCGAGGGGGCAAGATAGAATTGACAGGTGCAGGGCTGCACGGACAGGGAGCCCCTCTCCTCTCGCAGGAGGCGTCCAGTCAGGGCACGCGGCTCTTCTCTCTCTGTGTCTGGCTCTCCCGGTAGCCTCAGCATCAGTGTGGATGAACATAAATAAGAAGTCTTAGTCCAGACATCTGACAGGAGTTGATGGTGGTTTCTACAAGAATTAGAATGTCTGGCCAGGGGCTGGAGAGATAGCACAGCGGGTAGGGCGTTTGCCTTGCACACGGCCGACCCGGGTTCAAATCCCAGCATCCCATATGGTCCCCTGAGCACGGCCAGGGGTAATTCCTGAGTGCAAAGCCAGGAGTAACCCCTGTGCATCACCAGGTGTGACCCAAAAAGCAAAAAAAAAAAAAAAGAATGTCTGGCCAGTTGGTGTTTAGATGTGGTTTTTAGATGCACACAGCAGACATATATAGTGAGAGTTTATGTTAGTCCATCAATTTTATTTTTGCTTCTGTTAGCTGCTACACCACACCTGGCAGTGCTCATAGCTTACTCCTGGCTCTGTGCTCAAGGGTAACTCCTGGAGGTCTCCAGGGAAACATATGTGGTGCTGAGGATCAAACTGGGGTCAATAGCCTGCATGGAAATTACATTAACCCCCCAGACAATCTCTCCAGGCCTTTCTTTCTTCCCTCCCTCCCTCCCTTCCTAACTCCCTCTCTCCCTTTCCCCCATTTTCCCTCCTTCCCTCCCTTTTCTTCCCAACCCACTTTTCCCTCCTTCCTTCCTTCCTTCCTTCCTTCCTTCCTTCCTTCCTTCCTTCCTTCCTTCCTTCCTTCCTTCCTTCCTTCCTTCCTTCCTTCCTTCCTTCCTTCCTTCCCTCCGTGCTCCCTCCCTCCCTCCCTCCCTCCTTCCCTCTCACCCTTCATTCCTTCTTCAATTCATTAGTTTGATGTGAATTTAAATCTGTCAAAGCAATTGGTGGTGGAGAATGGACACTGGTGGAGGGATGGGCTCAGGAACACTGTACGAGGGAAACACAAGCACAAAAATGTGTAAATCTGTAACTGTACCTTCATGGTGACTCACTAATTAAAAAATAAAAATTTAAAAAATATATAAATCTATGAAAGCATTACATATTTTTCTTTCATAACTTAGAAAGTCATTTTCCCCAATATAAGATGAATTAATTTATTAGAGGATTTTTTGTTATTATTTTTAACATTAGGGATAAACACTGGTACTCTGAGATGTTTCTCAAAAAAATCAGAATTTTCACCAGAAAGATAGTATGGCAGGTAAGACACTTGCCTGACCGATGGCTGACCCAATTAAGCTTAATCCTCAGTACCTCATAAGGTTCCCTGGCACCACCTGGAGTGATCCTTGACCACAGAGCCAGGAGGAAGCCCTGAGCACAACCTGGTATGTCCATCCCACTAGGGAATTTTAATTCAAAATTTTACTCTAAAGGATGGTTTCGGACCCATGGAGATAACTAGATACCTTCATTCATTTATATAAACTATTGATTTGATGCACTATTACTTCCATGAATCCAAGGAAAGGATCCTGAATTCATGGAAGAGTTTCCGAAATACCCTTGTAAAGAATCTTTATTTGAGTCACAGAAAGGCCTGGGAGATGTGATGTCCACCATTCTAGTGAATGGACGAGAAGGGGCAGAAGGAAGGACTGGGGGTAGTGGGAATGTACCCTACTACTCAGGGTCAGCAGTTGACCCACATGAACAGACACACTAGTGGTGAAAACCTCTGCCATCAGAGATGCTCCTTGAGTGCTCCAGCACACACAGCCTAAGCTCCTCTCAGTCCCCACGGAGACCTGGAGGACAGGCGGCTGGCCCAGGGCACTCAGCCACATGGTCGTCAGGCTCTTTTCTGGAGTCCAGGACTGCTGGCTCAGACCCAGGCCTTCTCCGCTGTATTTGACAGGTGCCCACAGGAGCTGGACAGTCCCAGGAGAGAAGGAGGCGTCTTGTTCCGGTGGAAGGCACCAACGGCGCTGAGAGTGAGTATGAGTCAGGCAGTAGGGCAGAGGCAGGTGGGGTGGGAGGGTAGGACCCTTGTCCTGACTGCCGTCCCCATAGACGTTAGGGCAGGGATGCTGGGTGTCGGGTCCTGTGCTAGCTGTCACTGGACCCTCAGGAGACTAAACTCACTCCTCCCCCCTTGCTGCATCCCATTCTTACCTTCCCAACTCAGCAGTGTCTGTACTTCTGTCCTTCCCTGCTCGCTGTGCTGACCGTATCCTATGGGCTGTGCGACGCTGCAGGGAGCCAGAAGGTTACCAGACATCTGACCCACAGACTCGGCCCGAACCAAAGAGCTAGAGTGTTTTAAATCTTAGATTCAATGTGAAATGTTGAGATATCTACTTTTTAATTTTGTTATTGAGTCCTTACTGCAGTAGGAGTTGTGTGTATTGAATGAGAACTGTATTTTGTTGAAAGTTAATATATCTGGGGTTTTATTTTTTTACTTTTTAAAAATGCAGTTTTTAGAAAAATACAAAGAATTCCTTCTGGCTTGCCCTATCCATCTATGGACTGTGATGTGTGACATATTCCACACACACTCCATTTATTCCCTGTCATCCAGGGAATACAGTCCTGCGCTAGGTGGAGTTGCTCACCCCAGTGCAACTCGTCCACACTGTGATGGATGTGGATCAGAGAATTGTTCCCTCCAGTCCTTGATCTGCAAAATTGATCAGGCACCAACCGCGCCTGTGGAGACCTTTTCCTTGTGATCTTCTGCCTGAGCAGCCCCTTCCTGAGGCCTGTGGCACTATAGTGGGACAAGTCCTAAAATATGTGTCTTTTATCTTTTTTTTTTTTTTTACATTTTGGGTCACACTCGGCAATGCTCAGGAGTTACTTCTGACTGTTGGTGATGAGGAGTGTCTTGGCGATGCTCGGGGGACCGTTTGTCGAGGATTGAACCAGGGTGTACCGCGTACAAGTCAAATGCCCTACCCACTGTACTGTCATTCTAGCCCCAATAAATGTGTCCTTAAGTGACTGCATGGTTCTGTAAATGTCAGATGTAATAACTGGGGTGTAGATGGTGCAGCCTACATGCACACTGCATGGTGTGACCTGTTGTAACCACTCACATGATGTCTGTCATTGACCGAGATGTCTCTCAGCATGACTGTAATTTTTCTCTGCATGACATCCAGCTCCCACCCAGATGGGCCATCAGTCGTTGCTTTGGGTAGGGTCCTCTGTGCACGCCAACTCCCATAGTCCTTTGAGTGCAGGTGTGGCCGCTCTGCCGGCAGGAAGCAAAGGAGGAACAGGTTCTGGGAGATCCCTAGATCCTTCTCTCTGCTCCAGGCCTCTCTGGGTTTCTCTGCTCTTTCTGAAAGGAGTCCCAGCTCACCTGACACTCTGTGGCTTTCTTCCCACCTAGGTTTCCGGATCTTCTTCAATGATATTCCAAATATTGTGCCTATTTCCTGCTGGAAACCACTTATGCGACACCTGGGCCTTACAGACAACGATATCTATGCGGCCGAAAGGGAAAACTCAACCCTCCATGAGCAGATGTATAAAATGCTGGTGATATGGCAGGAAAAGAAGGGGACAGGGGCCTCAGTCAACACCCTGCTAGAGACCTTGGAAGCTCAGGGGCAAAGAATGCCCATGGAGGTGATTCAGGAAAAACTGGTGAAGTCTGGAAAATTCATCCATGAAGATGATGCGGCCGGCTCTGTGGTGTCCCAGGAGGAGGAAACTCTGAAGCCTGCAGGCCTTCCCTTGCTTCCCTGAGACCAAGAAGGAGAAGGACAACTGGACTCCTGCCTAGGAGAAACAATAATACTTCACCAGCTCTTGGAGAAACTGCCACCTCAGTGCATACAACTCTTGACTGTAGCAAGAGTACCATGGGTAGGGCATTACAGGAGTTCAACCCGGGTTCCATCTCAGCACCCCATATGGTTCCCTGATCCTGCCTGGAGACATCTCTGAATGTAGAGCTAGGAGCAGGTCCTAAACTAAGACTACTTTTAATATTCTATAAGTTATTCTTTGTACTCTTCCTTATTTATATGAAATACAGCTGCTCTGGTCAGGTTCAGGTCACACCTGTGGTGCTCAGGTCCACGTGAGCTGGAGATCAAACTCAGACATGTGCTCCCCCTCTGTGAACTATCCCCCCATTTGTTTTAACACACTAGGAGAGGGATGCCTGTGTGTTATTTTATATATTATACGTATTATAAATCAGTAGCTGTTTACAAGGGAGCAGAGACGAGGAGGTCCTCACTCTGCGTCTCTGACGGGGCTGTCTCATGTACTCTTCCTCCCCCACCTGTGCTCACATGTGCAGAGGGAGGGAGGTGGGCTCTCTGCAATGTCAAATAGGTTGCATAGTGAGTGGCATTGCAGGCCATCATTGTGAGTCTTCAGCCACATGTGGGCTCAGAGAGGACAGACCCACTCCCGACATCTGCCGTGATCTCTGGACAAGCATATATGACAACTGTGAATGTTACTTGCTGGCTAACTCAACCCTGATGGTCATTTTCATCTGTGGTAGACAGCAGAGTTGAGCCTCAGAGCTGCCTTTTCTATAGGATTGGTTCTGAGAAACTTAGTTTTATGCGAACATCCAAATGACAACATTTTTTTAAAAAGACAACAAACGGGGCCTGGAGCAATAGCACATTTTTTAGGGCATTTTCCTTGCAGAAGGCCTAACCGGGTTCAATTCTAAGCATCCCATATGCTCCCCTGAGCACCGCCTGGAGTAATTCTTGAGTGCAGAACCACTCAAGAATTACACCTATGCATCACTTGGACGTAACACCTATGCATCAGTTGGAGTGACCCAAGAAGCAAAAAGAAAAAAAAACAAAATTAATGTTTCTCTTTATCCTTGTTAGTATCGTTGGACCTATAAACTCTATTTTTAAACAACAAAAAAAATTGGTGTTTAAGGACCAGAGAGATGGTATAGAGGTAAAACACTTGCCTTGCACGTAGTCAAACTGAGTCCAATCTATGGTACCACATATGGTCCCCAAGTCCCATCAGGAGTGATCCATTAGCTCAGAGGCAGGAGAAAGCCCTGAGCACTGATGGGTATGGTCCAAAGCAATCAAATTTTCTGAATTTTTTTTCCTACATTTCAATAAAAGCTCTTCTCTAAGCAAGTGTTTTGTCTGGATAATTATATTAATATCACCAATATCTTTGCGTTTAAGTCTACCATCTCTAGTATTCTGTTTGTTTTAAGAGTGTTCGCCATGTATTTTACCAACATATCTTCTTTGAGGTTAATAAAGTGCTTTATTGTATTCCACTTGATTTCTATCAATAGCTTTTCTTCTCTACTTTTACCATTTAGTGCTTTCTCTCTAACCTATGACTGTAGACTTTTAAATAATACACATTTCGTTTTTCTTTTTTGGCCACACTCAGCATGCTCAGGGGTAACTCCTGGCTCTGCACTCAGGAATTAATCCTGACAGTGTTTGTGGGACCATACGGGATGCCGGGGATCATAGGTAAGTCTGCAGCGTGCAAGGCAAATGTCCTCCCTGCTGTACTGTGGCTCAGGACACGGAAACATCCCCTGAGGGTGCGTTCTTCTATGCAGCACCGTGCAGAGACCATGCTGGCAGCCATGATGGACACACAGATGAGCCACTCAGGAATTAATCTGCGTGTTTCCGTGTTCTGGGAACATCCCTACAGCCTATGGTGTGTCTCCTGTTCCCACATATCACTCTTGGGGCTCCAGCCCACCTCCACTCTGTAGCCCTGACTTGCTTCACCAGAGAAGGTAAAAGGGCGTCAGCATGTGAAGCAGCCATCATTCCGTGTAAACGCCTCGTCACCTCTGGGCTCTGAGTGCCTGCCTGCTCCTTGCAAAGGCAGAACGGGGTGCAAAGTCTTGCCCTGTAGCAGATACCTCGAACCTGTATTTTGTTTGGGGAGCTGGGGAGGAGGAGGGCAGGCAGGCACTCTGGGTGCATCCTTGTTGTGACTGGCACGCTAAGGTCAGAAACCTTAGTTAGGACAGTGAGGATCAACCCTGCCCTCTGTCCACAGTTTCCCTGGGACTTGAGAGGGGCTCAGATGCTCCAGCGTCAGACTACAGTGAGGCTTCCCCCACAGGCTCTCTCTCAGCATGGAGCAACTGGGCGGGTAGAAAACAGGCCACAAAAGCTTTCTCACCCTGTCCATCTTGTGAGGGAAGCACCCATCTTTTAGTCTCTCCTGCTCTCTATCTTTCCCCCTCTCCCTCTCTCCCTCTCTCTTGTTTAAATCCAGTTTAATATCATCTCCACCCTACTACTCCTAGTACCATCAAGTCCAAGTAATGCTACCTTCTAGGCTTTTCTATCCTGCTAGCATCTTGAAGTGGTCCAAGCACCACTGGGTGTGACTCCCCTCCTCCTGGGGAAAAAATGACTTGACACATGAAATTGGATGCCACAGATTCCTACCCCATGTGGGTGAGCTTTTCTCCCCTGAGTCTGTAAGTACCCAGTGCTGTGCACAGGTAAGAGCACTGTGTCGTTCTGAGGTATCCCTGTTAGGGTGCCAGATATCAGTGTCATTATCCCACAGTGATGGGGGTCCTTTAGTGCATATTGGGCTATGATCCCAGGGTCATTTGTTCTCATCCTGGACTCTCTCTTCATACACATGTATGTGTTTATTGCTTTGTAATAATTATCTTTTACAATGCCTAAAAATTTTTATATTGATGTACACAGGTCCCACACCTTAATGCCACCAGAGTGTAGAAGACCCCCAAGTATGGCCCCTATGCCACTTCTGGTCCCCCTCATCACTGCCCCACTATTTGATATTTCTCAGTTCTGTGATTGGGTCCAAAGTTTTGTTATCACTTAGTATAGACTATTGCTTTATTCTTTTCTCTAGACCACAATTGGGTATAATTGTCTGGTGTCTGTCCTCCCTCTGATTTATTTTTTAACACATCATCCTCCAGCTCCAACCAAGTTGAAACAAAGTGCATGATGTTCTCTTTTCTTGGGGCTGCCCAGTATTCCACTGTATGCATATTCCACAAATTTTTTATCCATTTATTTTTTTTCCGAAAGTTCATTCAGGTTGCTTCCATACCCTGGCTATTGTACTAAGTGCTTTAATAAACATAGATAGTACATGTGTTTTCTAATGAGGTATCATGGACTTCTATAAGAATATAATATTTCTATTATAATAAACAAAATATACAAGACAAGTGATACAAATGATAAAATGCAATGTTATAATGATAATGTTCCCATAACTTCACTCTCACAATAATTTGTTAAATTGCAGACAAGAAAGATAGTTGCTTTTTTTTTTTTTTTTTTGCTTTTTGGGTCACACCCGGCAATGCACAGGGGTCATTCCTGGCTCATGCACTCAGGAATTATCCCTGGCAGTGCTCAGGGGACCATATGGGATGCTGGGATTCGAACTCGTGTTGGCCGCGTGCAAGGCAAATGCCCTACCCGCTGTGCTATCGCTCCAGCCCCGATAGTTGCGTTTTTGACCTAACCTAGGTACTCAGGATATACAGGAAAAAAACGGATTCACGCGCTTCAAACTTTTTCATCAAGTCCTTGCATGTCTACTTAGCAACGTGTCTTAAACAGATTTCTTATTTGTCCCTGCAAATTCCCACACTCCTTGACATCGCTAGATGGATTTCCTGAAGGACAGGTGAGTCGGCAACGACCCCTGCACTGGAGAGCTTGGTGGGGCCTAAGGAGACCGGGCCTGCTCTAACTGATGGAAGCTCTGGAGCTTGCCCTGGTCCCACTCTGCTCTTGGCATAGAGGCCCCTGGAATCTCTCCTGCCCTTGAAAGGGCACCAGACCTCAGGGCTTAAGGAGCTACCAAGGAGAGACCCTGGAAATCGCAGAGTTGGGGCTGTAGGAGCAGAGAGGTCCTAGGAAGCTGGAAATCTCCCCCCTGCCATGGCCCCAGGACAGGGCTCAGAGCATGGGCCTTACTAGAGAACAGAACCTCTTAGCGTTGTTCCCCAGCTGGAGGTGTGAGTTCAAAAGGTGTGGGCATGTGATATGTACATTGGGTGCTTGAGAACCGCCTCCCCAAGCCAGCCAAAGGTGATGACCAATGAAGGAATGGGGAAATGGAGGAACAGGGGCCACAGGCTGGTTGGTAGTCAGGGACCGTTTATTTCTCTCCCATCCACACAGCTTCATTCTCCCTTCTTCTCTCTCACAGTATAAATACATAGAAATAGTGAAAGGTGGAGGTACACAAAGATGGGGTTGAACATTATCATAACAACAAACAGATGTAAAGTCCCTCCTACAGGGGACGTTCTTCTCTGAGATTAACTTGGAAAAAATCTCATCTGGGGGTTCAGCACTCCAGATTACTAGGAGATCTGCTCAAGGGCGGAATTCCATCTTGCCGGTATTGCTTTCCCCTTTCCTTAGTAATCCATTTAAACGAGCATATTGAATACTAATATTTTCAGTCATTTTGTATGAGCCCAGTAAGAGATACACTAAGTTTAAAGAGTGTCTCTCCCTAGGGACATCTCGCTATACATCCCAGACTACAGTCCTCAGACCAGGTTAGACTTTCCTCACCCCAGCAGGGTCCTTATTCAGTTACTTCTTTTTGGGTCATGACAGTTTGTTCCATGACCTTTCTCTTAACTTATTATACTTCATATGGCACTTAGCTTGTCCCTTTTTGATGCCTGAGTAGCTTATAGCTCACTGTGGGTCCATCCAAGTTTCTCACTGGGACCCTCCTTTTGGGGGTTTTAGGAAGGAAGGGCTTAAGTCAAGTAAATATGATGGATGCTCAGGAGGAAACATTATTCAGTCATTTGGCTCCTATGTTACAAAAGCATAGCATCAACTGTCTTCCTGTGTCTCCACAAAAAGGACACTGCTACACTAGCAAAGGGTATAAAGGAAAGAGAGAAGCAATATAGATTTAGGAATGCCTGATGGAATTGAGTGTACCTCAGGAGCACTGTTGTGGGAGTAACTCAATGAACCTAAGCTCCCTGCTGGAGAGCAAGAACAAACCAATGTTATCTAACAGGAGGCCTCATGCCAGACGAGATGGTGGGAGGAAGGCTGCCCAGAGACAATGTGGCAGGCGAGTGGAAATAAAAGGCAGACCTCCCTGTGATACCCCCGGTCTAGGTTCTGTGAGAGGAAAAGAGCAAAACGGAAGCTCTGCTTCCTCAGCAAGTCTGTAATAACTGCTTTCCAACATGACAATGAAAAAGATCTAGACATAAAGTCATGTTTATTGTAAAACTTTTCTTCTGTGTATGAAAACGCTTTCTGGGGGGATCCTGAAACCAAAAGCAGGACTGGAGTTGCCGGACTCTGATTTTCAGCTCCTGTGATGGAAACATTTCTTGGGTGCATCTGGTGCCTGTATTGCCTGAGAAAGGGCCCCATGAGGGCTCAGCCACACTTGTGCACAGTGTGAGGTAGGAAAAGATTCGCCTCATCCTGTAAATTCCTAAAAATACTTGCCTCAAGATAAAACATGGGCCCCGGTAACTGACATCCTCCAGAACTCCACAGGTTCAGGATGAGCCTTATCCGTGGAATCAATCTGCTGAAAAAACTCAGGTACATGGGCTTTGTGACCAAAATCTCTAGTATCTCACAAAGTTCGGAATGGACAACCTCCCCCATCTCCCTGTTCTTCTGGGAACCAGTCATGCTCATGAACTTCCTCTGGTGCTATATAAGCTCATCTATGGCCACGATTCAGAGACTCACAAATAATTCTTGGAAGAGAGCAAAAAGATGCAGAGATGCCTCTGGACTCTAGTCTGCATTCAGTTAAAAAAATTAAATCTAGTCTGATCACCCTATTTAAAATTGTAGAATTCCCGGAGCACGTGACTGCAAATCTCATACTTGACACCACTGGTGTGCCTCGAGTAGCACACCATATTTGATGGGGTGTAAAGTAGAAGGCAATGGATGTCGATAAAAATAAATTAGCACGCAAGGAAGACTCAACCTGTAACAACATGTTAGCAATCTCTATGTAGAAGCTTAATGACTCCAGGGTGAGATACAACAATCTTCACACACTCTTCTCTAAGGAAAATATTTTGGATCACTTTTAGCTGACTATAAATAACAAGCAATACAAAATAAATTATTTGCAACCTGCTTTCAGGGCAGGTTTGGATGGTGGGAAAATTTGAAATAATAGTGATGAGAAGGTGTAATGGTGGTAGCATTGGTGTCAAAATAGTGAATGTAATAACTTAGTTTGAACAACTTTATAAAAATAAAATTAAATTTTAAAAAAAAGTATAAAACATGGTGCCTGAGAGATGGCCTCAGTCAGTAAGGTGCTTGCCTTGCAAGCTGCTGACAAGGTTCAATCCCCAGCACCGTATAAAGTGCCCTGTGCCCTGTTAGCAATGATTCCTGAGCTCAGTGCCAGGAGTGATCCCTGAGCACCATGGGTGTGACCCTCAAAATAAATAAAAAGAAAGAGACAAACCTACATGTTTCAGGGCTAGTAAATTAGGTTTTTTTGACTATTGGTCTCACCTCCAGGAAGGTAAAGGGGAAAATTCTAGCCCAGGCATTGGCAGCCCAGTGTGGCCTGATCTGAGCAACTGGTGAGTCATCACTGCCGCCTGCCTGTGCGCTGGTGGAGCTGTGTCCTAGCTGAGCCCACCTAGCTCTGTACTGACTGGTGGGCTGCCAGTCACACCAGCGTGGCTGCTTGCAACATTTCCTGACAACTGTCAAGGGAATTTTCTCATGGAGTGATGCCTCCTCGGGGGCCGGTGGGATCTTTCCAATCTACAACTTCAGGAGTCAGCCATGACACTGTCTGTGGTGCCTCTCCTGACCCAGGCCCAGGCTCTCCTTTGCACCCTTCCACAAGGCCTTGTGAAACCGGGATGGAGTTAAAGACGCTTTGGAGAGCCGGAGAAGCTGGGTGTCTGTGACAAGTGAGCAAGAAGCTCCCCTGTTCCCAGGGGGCTGCCAGAGCAGGGACTGCACCCCCAACCCCAACTTCCACCTCCCCCAGTGCCACAGATCCACTCTCAGCTCCTGTTGGTCCCCGACTCCAGCAGCGCAAATCTCCTGAGTCATTGTGTAAAAAAGAGAAGGAAAATATATATTTTTTTTATTTTAAAAGGTTTCCTTTCTGTGTGCTTTGTTGTTTTTCTACGCTATGTGAGTAGGAAATTCCTGCCTTCTAAATGTAGGAGAGGTTTTCATCCAACTTTCTTTTCTGATCATTGTAAGTGTTGGACTAAAGCCAAGCCTCTGCAACCCTTGACCTTTTACTGTCAGGCCAGAGGTTCTGAGGGATGCCATAGGCCCGCCCCCTCTCACCCCTTACCACTCACCCTCAAACAAACCACAAACCTGGGCCCACCAGGCTCCATGTCCTGCTCAACAATTCTTTTAAGTAAAAGCAGAATTTCTGCAAATTCAAGTTCTATTTCCTAAACCATAATCCAGCAGAGCGTCTGTGAAAGCCAGTTCCACGCAGGGCACCCTTGGGAACCTGGGGTCATTCTCCTGTTAGGGCTCAGCTAATCAGACAGCAGTTCTTTGTCTTGCCCAGGGCTCCAGGAAGCCCAGTGGTGTGTGTGTGTGTGTGTGTGTGTGTCTGTGTGTGTGTCTGTGTGTGTCTATGTGTGTGTGATTGAGGGGTGGGGGGCACACATTGGGACAGAATGGAGAAGGGCATCTGGGAAGAGACTCAGAATAGCAGAAAGGTCCAGGGTCTTAATTAGCTCAGAGTTTTCACTGGTTTGCCCGATCCACCCAACCATCTCCTTATGTCATAGCCTTGCTCTCATTTCCTTACTTTCCCAACCCCATGTCCCTTCTCCCCACACCACAACATTTTTAGTGTTTGTTTCTTTTCGTTTGGGGGTCACACCCAGTGGTTCTCAGGAGTTACTCCAGGCTCTACATTCATAAATTCCTCCTGGTAGTGCTCAGGGAATCATATAGGGTGCCGGGAATTGAACCGGGATCCGCCACATGCAAGACAAACACTCTCCCTGCTGTACTATCACTCCAGCCCCTAACATTGTTAGTTTAATTCTGATTCCCTGACAAGGCCAAGAATCACAGCCTTGTGCTCACCACTGTCTCCCGGGGGCTCCTAATGCAGAGCTCCCAAGAGACAAGATGCTGCAGTACATTTTGTGGCATAAAGAAATAAACCAGAGGGATTTGAGTGCTAGTGCAACAGGTGGGAGTCTTGTATGTGGCCAACCTGGATTCCATCCCTGGCATCCCATATGGTCCCCTGAGTCCTACTGTCTCCCGGATTTAGCTTTGATTATGGGGGGCCGAGGATCGAACCTGTGTGGGCCTCATTCTAGGCAAGTGCCCTACTCACTGTTCTCTCTCCCCAGCCCCAAGACAGGCAAGCTTGGGAAAGGTGAGCTGTGTCCTCATCCCTGAGCCTAAGCAAATAAAGTGGGGAGTCTCACTGATGGAGTGAGTCGTTCCACAGAAATCTACAGGGGTTTAGAGTTGTGGGGACCATGCTCTCCTTTCTCCAATATAAAGACCAAAACATATTCACTTTTTCCTTTTTAATTGACTTATTAGTTTACAGTATCTTTTTTCTTTTTTTGGCTTTTGGGTCACATCGGTGATGCTCAGGGGTTAGTCCTGGCTCTGCACTCAGGAATCGCTCCTGACAGTGCTTGGGGGACCATCTGGGATGCCGGGGACCGAACCAGATATGCCACGTGCAAGGCAAACACCTTGCCCCCTGTACAATCACTCCGGCCCCTAGTTTACAGTATTATAGAACTGGATGGGATTCGCTCTATATATGTGTAGAATTTACTACACCCACCTTCAATATTTCAGCATCACTGCATCACCCAAAAGACCCGTCTATGCATTCTTCCAACCTGCCCCTTTCCCCTTTCCACCAGAGGCTAGGAAATAGTTTTGTTGTTACTTTTGCCTGTTTGTTGGCTTTGATTATTCATATTTCACATGTAAGGAGAATGATCTGGGAATTACAAAAGACCAGATTTTATGTTATGGTTATTATTATTTTTGCTTTTTTGGGTCACACCCGGCAAAGCACAGGGGTTACTCCTGAGTTGCACTCAGGAATTACTGCTAACAGTGTTGGGGGGACCATATAGGATGCTGGGAATCAAACCCGGGTCTGCTGTGTGCAAGGCAAAGCACCCTACCCCCTGTGCTATCGCTCCAGCCCCCCTGATTTTGCAGGTAGGCGTTTGCCTTGCACACAGCCAGTCTGAGTTCGATTCCTTTGTCCCTCTCAGAGAGTCCAGCAAACTAGTGAGAGTATCTTGCCCACATGACAGAGCCTGGCAAGCTATCCATGGAATATATGATATGCCAAAAACAGTAACAAGTCTCACAATGGAAACGTTACAGGTGCCCACTAAGCAAATTGATGAGCAATGGGGTGACAGTGATACTGTGATTCCTAATGCAAAGCAAGGCCTAGTAAAAAGATAGTCAAGGTGACAATGATTTCATACTGATCATTTGTACATCATGATATGGGGATTAATTTTATGTATATTTGAAATCGATAGCACAGCAGGTACGGCGTTTGACTTGCATGTGGTGTGACTGGGTGTGTTTCTTCTGTCCCTCTCAGAGAGTCTGGCAAGCTACCCAGAGTATCCCACCTGCTGGGCAGATCCTGGCAAGCTACCTGTGGTGCATTCGATATGCCAAAACAGTAACAAGAAGTCTCACAATGGAGACGTTACCGGTGCTTGCTAGAGCAAATCCACAAACAATGTGACAGTGCTACAGACAGTGAATAACTAGCATATTGAATACATCATTCTGTTATTGCAGAATAATAGCTATCATTATAAATGCCAATAATTGCCCCTTCAAGTGATACAATTGGAATTTCCTTTCCAAAATATTTGTGTCTCATAACATGAAATTTTTTTTCTTGTTCAAAGTAGCATTTACTTACAAATCTTTAGTTTATTGAGAAACATTTACATTTAAATACATGTCATCCTACCAGAGCTTATATATATATCCTTTTCAGAACCTGGCTTGCTCGCATGGTTGCCCTTCGTCTAGTGTTCTGCCTATTCTATTCAGGATAACTCGAGTGAACAATTTGTAGACAACGACAACAGGCAGATTGGGCGATGGTTGCCGATGTCGTGGATGTCTCCCTTCTTGGACAACAGAACAGTCCTGCTGATTTTCCACTGGGACGGAAACTTGCATTCGGACAGGTAGTATGTGAAGAGCCGAGCCAGTGTATTGACGAGTACTGGCAGCAGATTCTTCAGGTGTTCGGGTCTGACCTTGTCTGGACTTGGTGCTGTATGCGTCTTTACCGACGAAATGGCATGCCGGATTTCAGAAAGAAGGACGTTGGGAATGACATATCCATCCTACTGAATTTGGTATATGGGCAGGTGGACGTGGCTGTCAAAGAGATCCGAGTAGAAGTCGTGAATAATCCTCTCCATTGCCCTTCTGGAAGATGTGATAGATCCATCAGTTTATTTATTTATTTTTATTTTTTCACTTTATTTTTAATTTTTATATACATCAGCTAGAGCGATAGCACAGTGGTTGGGCGTTCACCTTTCACACAGCCGACCGGGGTTCGATTCCTCCACCCCTCTCGGAGAACTGGGCAAGCTACCAAGAGTATCGAGCCCGCATGGCAGAGCCTGGCAAGTTACCCATGCATGTTGGATATGCCAAAAATAGTAACAATAAGTCTCTCAATGAGAGACGTTACTGGTGCCCGCTTGAACAAATCGATGAGCAATGGGATGACACACACACACTATATACATCAGTGATAGCACAGGGGGGTGGGGGGGCGTTTGCCTTGTATGCAACTGACCGGGGTTCGATTCCTCCGTCCCACTCGGAGAGCCCGGCAAGCTACAGAGAGCATCTCGCCCGCATGCAGAGCCTGGCAAACTACCCATGGCGTATTCAATATGCCAAAAATAGTAACAATAACTCTCATAATGGAGACATTATTGGTGCCTGCTCGAGCAAATCAATGAGCAACGGGATGACAAGTGACAAGTGATACAAGTGATTTTCTTCCACCATATTTTGATCCCACTGCATATAATTAATGAACTTGCTGCAACATTTGTTTAATAACTCCTTAGTATTACATTTTGCCACTGAACCATTGTTTATGCCGTGTCACTCCTACAGGGGCTATGATAAAGATCAGTGCTTTGTAATTCCGTATTTGACCTACTATATAGATAGGTTTCTAATGGAAAGATTGTTTCTGGTAAAAATGTCAATTCTTAGTAAAAATGCAATTTTTTTCAACTAGATACTAAAGGGAAGTGATAAAAATGTTCTCTTCAGCCTGAAGAACCCCTGTTGACCTCAGCCTAGAATAACCCACCTGCCAAATGACAATATCTTGGTGATCCTGCCATCTTTCTCCAAACATTTAGCAAAACAGTCATAAGCTTTGGCCTAAATGAATTTCTTAGCTCCAGTCTGCTTACTTCTTTTGGCAACTGTGATTTCACAAAGTCTCTTTTTTGTTTATTTGGTTTTGTTTGGCGGCCATATCTGCCGGAGTTCAGAGGTTACTCCTGGCTCTGCTCTTAGGGTTTACTCTTCGCAGGGTTGGGGACCATATGAGATTAGAGATCAAACTTGGGTTGATCATGTGCAGGGCAAGTGCCCTACCCTCTCTATGATCTCTGTAGGTCTGTGTGTAAATTTACAATGGGAATTTATCAGATGCAGTTCAACCAGAGATGGTAAATTGAGATATGGTTCAACCAGCTTTGAACTTCAAAGTTCAAATCTCATCCCAAGATTTAGTCACCACAAAGGTGATATATCAGGGCAAAAGAAAACATTTATATCCCCCTTCATTAATATTGGTGGGAAATTTCTTATTATCATAGAGGAAAAACTTAAAAGTAGATGCAAAAAAAAAGAGGTCAAGAGGAAAACAAAATCTATTATTTTAAAAACATCAACGTATCTCAAGCTACCGAGAGTATCTCGCCCACACGGCAGAACCTGGCAAGCTACCCCTGACGTATTAAACATGCCAAAAACAGTAACAAACAAGTCCCACGATGGAGATGTTACTGGTGCCAGCTCGAGCAAATTGATGAGCAATGGGATGACAGTGACAGTGACTGTGAACATAGCTCAAGGGTCCTGAACTAGTAAGTCACGAGATGTGAAGATTAAACAGACTTGGCACAATTCTGGGGTACATGGAGGGCTGGCAGGGCCTCCGGTGACGGGGACTCTCCCTCTGCACCCCTCAGGCTTCATAGGTCCAGTGGCCTCTGAAGTCCCAACACTCACAAGCATCAGGAAGGACACAGGGAAGGGAAATGTGGAAGAAACTGGTGTGGGTCCCAGGCCTGCTGCCAGCCCAGGAAGCAGGCTGAGAGGATCTGTTTGAAAACCTGGCACCCAAAGTCCCAGGATGGTGGTGGGAAAGGTGCGGAAGGCAACTGGTGCCTCAGGAGTCCCACCCCAGGCCTGGTCTGTCTTCCTCAGCCTGCTCCTGGGAAGCGGGTTCCAGGCCAGGAAACTCAGATGCCAAAGTAGTCACTGAACCCAAGTTCTGGGCTCACCACTCAAAGGCCAATTCCTCAAGGGACAGAATTGATATGAGGGAAAAGTTGACTCAGAGGCAACTTGAGAAAATGAGACTTACTGCCCCCAAACCCACCTACTCCCAAGTTGGCGCTAAGGGTTTCTAGGGGGCCCGTTGGCACGTGGCTTAGAAGGAATATGTGGGCACAGGCAGAGCCGGAGAGAGCACTGCTCTAGGCTGCTGGGACTGGCAGCAGAGGTCCCTAGGTCCTGGGGTGGGGGTCTGTTCCCTGTGACAAGGGCCAGCAGCCCACCTTTCCTGGGTCTGCACATGACCCTGAAGTGGCCTTCTGCCCCCTTCTCCCCTCCCCCCCAGCCTGGTTTAATACCAACCGCACAGCGCTCTAACCCCTCCTACAATGAGAGACCAGGCAAGCAGCAATGGCAAAGAGACCTTAAAGATTGTCATGTTTGTGGAGGAGAGTTGAGCTCCCTTGATGGGTGGGTGGGTGGGGGGGCAGCCGGAGATGTCCGGAAGGAAGCTGACATCAGCGGTGGCCAGGTGCCAACAAGTGGTCAGTGCGGTGATGAGGTGCTTTGGTGGCCCTGTGGGCTGAGTCCAGGGTCCCGGGGTGCCCTGCTGGGTCCCGCTCTCCCCGCGTTGGTGAGGGTGGGTGCAGCTGGGGCTCTCAGAGGAGAAGGGCTCTGGGCAGGGGCGGGGACCGCCCTCCCAGCGGCGCCTGTGCAGGGGCACATCCAGGCGACTCTGTCGAGGTGCTGAGCCCGGCGCCTGCGCTCGAGGCCCCGCCCGCTGACTCACAGTCGGGTTCCAGGGGCCCTCGCGGAGCCGCGGGAGCCATTCCCGCCGCCACCTTGAAGCGGGGAGGACAGCCGGTCCCCAGCGGCCCGAGCCACCCCGCGCGCGCCGCTCCTCGACGGTCCGGGATGGGTCCAGGTGCGTCCCCCGCTCCAGCCGTGCGCCGCGGGCGTGGCCCCTGCCCCGCAGCGGGTTTTTGCAGGGGTGTCCGGGCGGATAAGGGGGGCGCGGAGGGGACCCCGCTGAGTGTCCCGATCGCCTGCGGAGGCGCCGGGCTGCAGGTTCCACGCTCGGAAGTTGCGGGAAGCCGGCCCGCGGGCTGGACTGGCCGGAGCCGGGGAGGGGCGTGGGGGTGTGACTCCGGGCGCCCCGCGTGAAGGGACTGAAGGGACGGGGAGGGGCCCCGGGCGGCCAAAGCGTACGGGCAGGGAAGTAGGGTCAGGGTGGGCAGCAGTGGGGGGCTGGGCGGGGGGGGGGGCGGGGGCGCGGCCCCGAGGACTGCGCGGGCCGGAGCGGGGACCACGGTGGGCAGGGCTGGGGGCGGGGGGGCCGGAGCGGGCCGGTGCGTGGGTGGAGCCCGGCCCGGGCGATGCTCCAGCTAGAACCGCAATTGAACCGCCGGCGCTCGGGGCCGCGGGTGCGGGACAGCCCGGGAGCTGCCGAGTCTGGCCGTCTCCGAACCTCCAGGAACTTTCAGCAACTTCCCTGACCAATCCCCGGGATCGTCCGAGACGGTCCGCCTGTCTTTTGCTTTTTTTTTTTTTTCACTTTGTGATAATTTAAAATATGAAAATGTTAATTAGTTAAGTAAAAGGAGCAGCGGAAGAGAAGGCAGTTTGCGCCGGGCTTCTGCGACTGCGCTTGAGCCTGCGTGTGCTGGGGAGGGAGGGGGAGAGAGGGACAGACAGACAGACAGACAGACAGACAGACAGACACCGACACAGAGAGAGACAGACGCAGAGAGAGACAGACAGAGACAGAGACACAGAGAGGAAGGGGGAGGTTGGAAGAGAGGAAAAAAGGTGAGAGGAAGGGAGCGGGGGAGGGAGGGAGGGGAGAGGGAGAGGGAGGGTTAGGAGTAGGGGAGGAGAGAGGGGAGGAGGATGGAAGGGGGGACGGAGAGGGGGAGGGGCGGGGAGAAACGGGAGAGGAGGGACTGACCAGTAATGCCGGGGGTGCTCCTGGGCTGTGTCTGAGGTAGGTCCCCCAGCAGTGTGGGGGCCGCTCTGCTGTTTCACCCGCCCTGCTGCTTGCGCAACAGTTACAGCCTGTTGAGAACTTACTCTCTCACCTCCCTGCTTCTTTCTCTCCTCTCCTTTCCTTCTCCCTTCTTTCCTCTACCTCTCTCCCTCTCTCTCACTGTCCCTCCCCTCTCCCTCTTTTCTCTCCCCTCTTCTCTCTTTCTCCCAGTCTTCTCTCTCTCCTTCGCCTATCCCTCTTCTGTCCCTCTCTCCTTCCCTTCTTTATCTTTCTTTTTCTCCCCTCTTTCTCCTCCCTCTCTCCACTATCCCTTCTCTCACCTCTCTTCTCTTTCCCTCCCTCTCCCTTATCCTCTCCCTCTCCCCTTCTCCCTGACTTTCCCTCTTCCTTTATTCCTCTCCCTCTCTATCTCCCTCTCCCTGTCTCTCCCTCTGCCTCTGTTTCTCTCCTTTTCTCTCTCCTCCCTCTGTCCCTCTCCCTCCCCACACTCCTTCCCTCCCTCCACCCTTGAAACTTCTTGCCCAGCTACAGCTGCTGGGTGGACAGACTCCCCTCCCACCCTGCAGTGCCCCAGGCCTTTGTGCCTGGTGAAGGATTAAAGGCACCCCAAGTTTCTGCCCAGCGCTTTGAGTCCTGTCCTCAGCATTCAGCAGAGTAGTTTGGAATTTTGACCATTCTGAGAGGTGTTTGGTGTGGTGGTGCCTTGTTTCACTTGCATTTCCCAGTGACTGTGATGTGGGATTCCTTTTTCTTTCTTCCCATCAGCAGCAGGCTAATGTGCCAATGTCTTAAGGGAGACATAAGTCACAGAAACTCGAACAATCAGTCATTATTCTTGCGAACTGTTATGCTTCATAATGATTATGAACCCTTGTGCTTATATGATGTGGCCTGTCTTTACATGGGCTTGTTATATGCCATCTTCCACCCTTCTGGCAAGGTACCTGTTAAGGCCTTTGACCCATAGTTTGAAAATAGTCTCTTATTGTTGAGTTTCAGAGCGCTTTACATGTTGTACAAAGACCCTTTATCAGATGCGCTGTTGGCAATTATATTTTTTCCTGTTACCTGACTTGTCTTCTCATTCAGCACAGCCTTTGCAGAGCAAATATAGTATATTTCATCTAAAGCAAAAGAAGTAGGGTTCTCCGTTTCAGTGAAGTCTAGCTTGTCAGTTTCCTCTTTCCTGAGTAGTGTCTCTGGAGTTGGATTTAAGAGGTCACTGGGGCTGAGAAATTAGGGCTTTCTAAGGGGTTATCATTTTTTGTTATTCTGTGTTTTACATTTAGGCCTCTGAATTTTACGTTTATTTGGGGGTGTTGTACATCTACATCGTACAACAAAGTAGTGAATCTGTCACCATTGACAGGGTCATTTTTTAATCTTTGGAAGCTCCATTTAGTATATTTATCTCTTTCCTGATTGTGTCTTTTTCCCCTTATGCCCTTGGGCATATGTATAAAAGAACACAGAGTTGTTTTATAGTCAATTCAATTATTAATTCAACAATCGGTTACTTTCTCCAGTTTCCATTAACTAAATTTTTCCTGTTTATGATCATGTTTTCCTGTTCCTTTGTTGCTGTGTGACTTTTTTTGAGTGACTATAACCTTTATTATTTTTAAACTGAAATATCTACTTTTAAAGAGTAGTTTTAGGTAGATAGCAAAATTGAGCAGCCAGTACAGATATTTCACATCTAGGCCCTGCTTCCATTCTGAACACCCCCACAAGAGCAATACACTTGTTACAGTTGATTAACTCTCCAACACATCATCATCTCTGAGTTTTTAGTGTGCTTTACGGCTTATGTGTGTATTGCACGTTCTATATCTCTGCATAGACACATAGTGACATGCACCTGTCATTATTATATACCAAATTATCTAACTGTGCTTAAAGTCTTCTATGTTTTGCTTTAGTTTTGTTTCTTTCAGTTCATTTTCTTTTGTTAGTTTTCTTTCTTTACTACATAAGTTAAATCATATCGTATTTGTTTTATTATTTATTCATTTATTTTTTTGCTTTTTGCGTCTCACCTGGTGATGCACAGGGATTACTTCTGACTCTGCACTCAGGAATACCCCTGGTGGTGCTCAGGGATATTTCGAATCTAATCAGGGTCAGGTCAACTGCATTCTAGGCAAAGCCCTACTGCTGTGTTATTGCTCCAGCCCCAGTTATTTTTTTTTTACATAAGTTAAATCATACAGTATTTGTTTTATGATGCCTTGCAATTTCCTTTTAAATGATAAACTTTCCTATTAAATACTTTTCTTTCTTGGATATTTATCTTGTTTTTATTTATGTGCCTTAATATTTTTTTCTTTCTATGCCAAATAGTTCAGCTTATATGATAGAGTGTCTGAACTCATCCACTCCGAGTTGGTTTTTAGTGGAAAATGGCGTGTGTGTGTGTGTGTGTGTGTGTGTGTGTGTGTGTTGCTCTAGATGAAACCCAGGATTTCACACATGTAAAGTAAGTGTTGTACCACCAAACTATGCCCCAACCCACCTGTGGAAATTAGCTTAAACTATTAAAATTCTGTTCAAGGAAATGAGGAGTACTGTGATAGTAGGCTACGAATAACTTGCTATTTGGTGATGGGTCAAAAAAAATTATCAGTAATGAGAAAATAGCCAAACATGAAGAATTCTGAAAGTGTCGACTCATCTTGCAGTGCAATTTCTTCTCTTCAGTCTGAAGACCCTAGTTAGGAAGATTCAGCTTCCCCTGCACACTGCAGGTTCTGGTATATTTGAACTTTGCCAAGCCCTGTGACAATAGTTAGAGTGTGGAGAGTCAGGGCCAGCTGGTTCAGACAGGACACAGGCCCTCTCTGATGTACTGAGCAATTAAGCATCCAGATACTTTATTTCCATCATCTATTATAGGAAAACTGTATGTGGCTATCTGGGAACAACTTGCTGTTCCTCCCAGTTCGTGGTCAACAATTTCTTGAACATCTTCTACGTTTCTAAGGGCAAAGCTTGAATCACAAGGAAGGACTAACGTAGTCCTCCCTTCCCAAACTCAGCTATGGCGTGGTATTTTTTCCAGCCTGTTTTCTTGATTTCTTCCAAAATTTTGTGGAGATGTTAACCATACTGCAGCTCTTCCCTATAGCTGGAGCAGCAAAGATGAAGCCAAAGAAACATATATAGTTCCCTTATGTCTCTGACCTGCTTCAGTGAGGAGTTGGTCTTTTGTTTCTTTATTTGTAACTCTGATATTTCTGTGTATTTATCTGCTTCAATATATCAGTGATTGGATGGATTCCACAGAACGTTATTCTTCACCCAGGGCTGCCTTAGTTTTGGCAGGCTCGAGACAAGCTGGACAGGGGACTTTCAAATAACAGACTTGTTCTCCATGAGGCTTCTAAAGGAAAAGGCTGATTTTCATCAGATTGATATTCTTTTGAAGAAGCTGCTGCATCTGCTCAATACTTTGTTAATTTCTCCTTATTTTTTACTTTATGCATTCAGCAATTCAATATTCCGTTCCTTTTCTAGTAACCAAATGTTGACACTTTCCTTGTCTCTGAACATTTGCTTTCAGTGAAAGTGTGCACATTGAAATCTCTGACCATTTCTGGTTTATTCTTTTGGGTTAATTATGCTAGTGGTTTATTTTACAAAGATAAATATCTAAGATAGTGTTTTTGCTCATTAACAAAAATTACTGCTTCACCCTAGAATATAACTTGTGGTTTAAACTTAAAAAAATAGAAATATTTATTGAAAAGTAGAAGAGAAATGAATTCCCCAGCAGAGAGGAACTTTGAGACTCCGTTTTGTGTGTGAGCTTTTCACTTAGAACTCAAAGTCATCAGATATTTTTTCAGCTAAATAGTTGTAATTGTCATTCTCCACAACTGGCTAACAAGCCACTCAGTTTTGCTTGGAAGTGGTTGAATTCTTCTAATCTGATCTATACTAGGCAGTTAAATCCTCTGTGGTTTTTTTTGGCTTCTTTCTTGGAGCAGACGTGTTTCCTCTACATTAACCCACTGTAGCGCTGGGTCAAGATTTATCTTCATGAATAGTTTTTAGAGAAGTTGATCTACTCTCTTTTATTAAGCTAGTGAATTGTACTACCACTTTTCCTTGTTGTAAAAGGACACAGCCGACTTCAATGGTGAATTCCGATTGGCAGGAGACAGTATCTTTTCTTTCATTGTTTTGTGTGGACTTGAAATTGTGTTGTTGGGAGCAATGCACTTTTTCTTCATTTTTATCACAAGTTTGGTTAATGTGCTTGGTGTTAAATGATAGAAATAAATGTTTACTTAGATACAAAGTTCGGTTCTTTCGTGTAACATCTGGTAATAAGTTTTCACATCTCTTATTTTGCTTTGCATAAAAGCTGATTTTATAATTGACTTCTGCACCTCACAGCCCACAGGTAGAGTGGTTTTAATCCAAGTATTCTAGCACTATATCCAGATTGTTCTGTGCCAGTCAAGGCCACTGGTACTTTCATGGTATTTTTTAAAATTAGGTACTATTTTGTTTGCAGTTAAGAAAATTGAACATGAGAGGCTGGAGCAATAGCACAGTGGGTAGGGTGTTTGCCTTTCATGCGGCCAACCCGGGTTCAATTCCCAGCCACACATATGGTCCCCCAAGCACCACCAGGAGTAATTCCTGAGTGCATGAGCCAGGAGTAACCCCTGTGCATCATTGGGTAGTATGACCCGAAGATCAGAAAGAAAAAAAGCATAACGCCTGTGCAATGCACAGGTGTGACCCAAAAAGAAAAAAAAAAGAAAAGAAAGAAGGAAAGAAGGAAAGAAAGAAGGAAAGAAAGAAAGAAAGAAAGAAAGAAAGAAAGAAAGAAAGAAAGAAAGAAAGAAAGAAAGAAAGAAAGAAAGAAAGAAAGAAAGAAAGAAAGAAAGAAAGAAAGAAGAAAATTGAATATGAGTTTGTTCTTCTAACATTTGCTCTGAAATTTTGTGGCTGGCAATTTTACTTGGGGATTAAAGTTACTAACTATTAAGGATCTAGCATTCAACTTCTGTTCACTATCCCTATTATACGTCACTCCAGTCTGGTGAAAAAAAGCATCCACCACTTCCAGCCCTGGTGACAGAGACGCCATCCTCCCCCCTCAGTTTCTTTCTGTTAGTCATCAGAGTCTGAAGGCCGTGATTGGCCAGGGCCATCATGAGGGGACCGCCTGTGTGACCTGAGGAGCCATATTCACCTGTGTGTGTGTGTGTGTGTGTGTGTGTGTGTGTGTGTGATGACCCCCTCCCTCCGGGAATGCCAGGCTCTGGGGAAGGGAAACAGAGGACCCTGTGTAATCCCAGTCCTATGGGCCCACAGTCTGGTGGAAGAGATCAAAATAATAAAGGGTGAAAATGACAAAGAAATGGATGGAAATAAAGAAACTGGCATGAGCACACTCAGCAACTGCACTGGTAATCTGATGGTGCCAAGGAATCGTATTCACTTATTTCTCTTCTGGTAGAGGTAAGGCTGGAGGGAATGGTGTTGATTAAAATCAACATTGTGGTTAATGGTCATATAACTCACAGCTTGTGATTAAATACGGCTCTTACCATATGCTTTTACTACATGCCAGGTTCTATTCTCAACCCTGAATAGACCTGTTAACATTTTTATTGATTGTTACTATTTTATTTATTTTTAATTTTGGTTTTGGGGTCACACCTTGTGGTGTTCAGAGGTGCCACTTGATCTCTTTGCTTGAGGGATAATCCTGGCAGTGTGAGCAGACCCTGTGGTTCTTAGCGTTGAACCTGGGCCTACTGCATGCAAGGCAAGTGTTTAGCCATTGAGTTATCTCTCCAGTCTGATACCTGTTAACTTAAAATTTTTGCAAAAGTCCTTTTGCATAGCATCTTTGGTCATTCTTCTTTTGTAGTGATCAAAATGAGACACAAATTTGGTGATGAGTTAGAGGGGCCCTGTGAGGTCAACACCCTTATGGTTTAGACAAAAAAGCCAGGCAAACTGTTTTTTTCAGTGAAAAATTCCATTTTCAGTACAGTTTTAGAAGCAGCAGGAGTAGGACTGGCACTCGGGGATAAAGTGGATTCCTTGGTTTTGATCCCTAGCACCCACTCCCCAATATATAAAAAATTGTAGCAATCTTTGAAACTCAGATGCAGCTCTCAGGCTATAGTAGATTAATAAAGGCATTGTAAGTTTTCATGAATTCTAATTTATCCATAGGTACAGATAATTCAGATATTTACATTCTGTGTCCAATGTGTGCAAGAAGTTATTTTCAACTCCTATACTATTGATCAGACTTACCAAAGTTATTGACAAAATTGACAAAATAAGACCCCTCCAGTGGATGTAGGGTATGACTTTAGTACCCATTACTGGGCCAGAGAGATAGAAAGCACACTGAAGAAAATATAGGCAGATGCTTCAAGATTTTGACCTCAAAGGCATCTTCCATGGTGTGATACCACTGGCAAAGGCAACAAAATACAAATGAAATGGGACTACACAACATTAAAGACCTTCTGCGTGACGAAAGAAACACAGGCTAAAACTAAAAGAGAACCAACTGAAGAGGGAAAAAGTTGCATTCAACACATTAAAGATTGATACCCAGGATGTATAGAGTACTAACAAAGATCAACAACAACAACAAATTTTCAAAAATCCTATGAAGAAACGGGGAGAGGAAATGAATAGACAATTCTCAGAAAGACAGATGGATGGTCTGTCGGTAGCACTGTAGCACTGTAGCACTGTCGTCCGGATTTGCTCGAGCGGGCACTAGTAACATCTCCATTCTGAGACTTGTTACTGCTTTTGACATATTGAATATGCCACGGGTAGCTTGCCAGGCTTCACTCTATGGGCGGGATACTCTTTGGTAGCTTGCCAGGCTCTCGAGAGGGACAGAGGAATGAAACCCAGGTCAGCCTCATGAAAGGGAAATGCCCTATCGCTCAGCCCATAGGTAGATGCAAAAATAATCTGCATCACTTATCATCAGAGAAATCCAAATCAAGAAGGCAGTGAGATACCACCTCATACTAGTGAGAATGGCACATATCAAAAATAGTAGAAACATGAGGGCTGGAGCGATAGCACAGCGGGTAGGGCGTTTGCCTTGCACGCGGCCGACCTGGGTTCGATTCCCAGTATCCCATATGGTCCCCTGAGCACCGCCAAGAGTAATTCCTGAGTGCAGAGCCAGGAGTAACCCCTGTGCACCTCCAGGTGTGACCCAAAAAGCAAAAAAAAAAAAAAGCAAAAATATTAGAAACAATCTATTGGCTAGAAAGTGGTGGAAATGGACCTCTCCTCCACTACAGGTAGGAATGTTGTCTGGTCCAATCTTATGGAAAACAATATGGAGAGTTCTCAGTACACATAAAATTAAACTGCCATATGGCCCAGCAATTCCGCTTTTGGACGTCTACCCCCAGGTCTGACCTGTGGGAGGAGGCAAGCATCCCTCCTTTAGTTAGAGTTTGGCTGGGTCCTGCTGTATTGCTCATGGATGGTCTAGATCCTGTTGGGTCACACTGGATCACACACTTGGGGCCATTTGAGGGTATGGGGGAGAGGAGAAGTGGAGGGGGAAGAAAAGCTGTGCCTGCACTGTGCCACCTGGTTGGAAAACTAACCCTACTATTCTCTTTCTTGAATTAGCTGGTTTTTGTTGTTGTTGTTGTTGTGGTTTTTTTTTTTTGCTTTTTGGGTTACACCTGGCGATGCTCAGGGGTTACTCTTGGCTCTGCACTCAGGAATCACTCCTGGCGGTGCTCAGGGGACCATATGGGATGCTGGGAATCAAACCCGGGTCGGCCGCGTGCAAGGCAAATGCCCTACCCGCTGTGCTATTGCTCCAGCCCCTTGAATTAGCCGTTATAATGTTACAAAAACTCTTTATCTGTGTTACTGTGGCTGGAGTAAGATGATAATGGAAGAGCATCAAAGGCTAGTGAAATGTTTTGTCTTTTTCCCAGTCATTTGCTACAATCTCTTACCTTTAAGTTGCACCTCTCACTGACAGTAGGTAGCTCTGCTTCTTTGTTCTAACCATATCTATGTTGGAATTGTTTTGTGGACTTAGAGTTTCTGTAGCTGCTATTACGAGTGAGAGGATTCTAAAATGCTAGGTGTTTATTTTGCTTATAGAGTCTACTGTTTTCCTCTACCTCTTTCCCTGTGTATTTTAATGTAGAGTAGTTTTTAGAATTCCTTTTTTAACTGTATGTTTGCTTTTCATCTGTAATGTTTGCATTGTTACTATGTAGTTTCTATAGGAATTACACATAAAACTTTTAATTTGTGACAAACTATACATGGCAGAATAAACATATTGCTCTCAAGACAGAGGTTACTAGCACTCACATTGCTGTATCTTTAAGCACCATCCAGCCATAGAATGTTCTCATGTTCTCACACTGGCACATGTACTTAATAAACAATAGCTCTCTATTTCCACCACCTCCTCAGCTCTGGTAACCAGCGTTTTACTATTTCTATGAATGTGATCACTCTGAGTACTCATTTCTTCTGAAAGTAGTTCTATATACTTGTCCTCTGTGATTGTCTTAGAAAACTGAAAATGCCTTTAAAAAATTAGTTAAGGGGAATGGAGAGATAGTACAGAAGGCAGAGTGCTTGCCTTGCACATGACGGATTGGGCTTAATTCCCAACATCCAGTGTGGTCCTCCAGGCTCCACGAGGACTGGCACTGAGCGCAGAGTTACAAACAAGCCCTAAGCATCACCAGTGTGGCCCCGGAACTGAGAAAGGAAGGAAGGAAGGAAGGAAGGAAGGAAGGAAGGAAGGAAGGAAGGAAGGAAGGAAGGAAGGAAGGAAGGAAGGAAGGAAGGAAGGAAGGAAGGAATAGTATTCTGTTGTGTAATATACCACATTATCTTTATCCATTCATCTCTTCTTGGACACCTAGGTTGTTTCCTGATCTTAGCTGTTTTGAATAGTGCAGCAATGAACATAATATGAGGCACCAATTTAAATTGTATTTGATGTTAGATTGTGTGTCCTTCTTATGTATTTATTTTTGGCTTTTGGAAACACCTGAAGGCACTTGAGACCTATTCAGTTCAGTGCTCAGGTGCCATTCTGGGCGGTGCTTAGGGGACCATGCGGTGTTGGGGATTACACCCATGCCTCCCACATTTGTATGTAGATCTCTTTTTCTTTATTATTTTTTTCTATTGTATAGCCCTCATCTGCAAAAGTGTGTAAAAGAGTAGGAGGGGGTGCATTCACATATGTAGTGCAAGAATAGAACTAAACCTCACTCAAAAATGTATTAAAGAGATCTCATATAATTTTACATTCCTTTTTGGTTTGTTTGGGGCAGGGGCCTGAGGGACCATACCCAGCGGTGCTTGAGAACTGCTGCCAACTTGGTGCTGGGGTTGGCCCTGGGGGTGCTTAGAGACCATGTAGTACTGGGATGGAACCCAGACCTCCTACATGCAAACCCTCTGAGCTTTCTCCCAGGTTGGTTTTGCATTCTTTTCTTTTCTCTTGTTGGGGTGTGAGGGAGTGGAAACCTGGTGATGCTCAGGGAATATTCTTGGCTCTGTTTTCAGGAATTACTTCTGGCAGGCTTGAGGGACCATAGGGGGTGCTGAGAGTTGAACCCAGGTCAGCTGCCTACAGACTAGCGCCCTACCCACTATATATTTTTGGGCCACACAGGATAACACTAGATAATGCTGTACTGTGTTTTCCAGCCCTGGTTTTGCATTCCTATGAAAACTTTAGTTGCTCTTCTTTTCTTGAATAAACACTTTCTTTTATAAAAATATTAAGAAGTGTTTCTGAGGTATGATTGTGAAAGGCATTTTTTATACTGCTTTCTTTCTCATTATTTACATATAGGAAAGCCATGAATTTTTAGGTATTGCTTTTTTTTTAAAATTTAATTTTATTTTATTTTTTATTTTTTTTTTTTTTGCTTTTTGGGTCACACCCAGCGATGCTCAGGGGTTACTCCTGGCTCTGCACTCAGGAATTACTCCTGGCAGTGCTTGGGGGACCATATAGGATGCCGGGGATCGAACCTGGGTCGGCCGCGTGCAAGGCAAACGCCCTACCAGCTGTGCTATCACTCCGGCCCCTAGGTATTGCTTTTATAGCCTGCGAATTTACTATACAAGTCTATTGTTTCTAGGAGCTTCTTGGTAGAGGCTTAAGGGTTCTCTAAGTATAGTATCATGTCATCTACAAACAGTGAGAGCTTGAATTCTTCCTTTCTTATATGGATGCCCTTAATATATTTTTCTTGCCTAACTGCTATGGCAAGTACTTCCAGTACTGTAATGAATAGAAGTGGCAAGAAAAGTGTGTGTGGGGCTGAGGGAGGCAAGAGAGCGAATAGATCATTATGACAATAATAGCTGGGAATGATCACGCTAGAAGAGATCTAAGGGTTAGCGGTAGGTAGAGCATGTTCTTGATAACCTTTTAGTATCAATAATGCAAACCATAATGCCCAAAATGGGGAGGGAGAGAGAGAGTGAGAGAGAGAGAGAGGGAGGGAGAGAGAGAGAGAGAGGGAAGAGAAAAGCGCCTGCCAAAAAGCAGGCAGGAGGTGAATGTTAGGGGGTAATAGAAGGGAACCAGGGGCCACTGGGTGATGGGAAATGTAGACTGGTTGAGAGATGTGTGTTGGAATACTGTATGATTAAAATCCATTCACATACATCTTTGTAATTCTCTAAAAAATAAATAATAAAATTTTAAAATTAAAAAAATAAAATGATGAAGCACAAAAAGTATTAAGAAGGGTATTGTGAGAAGGTGGGTGGTGGGAAAAAGGGTACTGTGGGTGCCTTTTATTCATATTTGGTGACTGTGGTGAAGAGAATGTGAGACATTACTAGAAGGGGTTAGTATGGAAGCCACTCATAACCACACCTGCTTTGTCCCTACAGGTTCCAGCTGCTGCACCGTGACAAGGAGATGGACGCAAGTTCTTTGCTTACTGTTTGCCCTTTACATACTGAGTCTTGCAGAGACAGGGATGTGTCCACCAGGTACACTTATGACTGATTTCCTGCCCTTACCCTACTTGTCTCCACACCTTCCAGTTTTGGCTGCTGCAGATGACGGTTCTTTATCAGTATCTACTGAATTCATCAGTGATACTAGTCCATCAGGGGTGGGTGGGAGTGTCCAAGTCCCCCTGCCTCCTAGAGCTCATTGAGGATGAAGGTAACAGTCAGTGAGTCATAGTAAGACCCCCGCAGGATTACTGAATCATGGATGGGGCAAAATAAGGTGGTGAGTCTTCCTGAGGCTGATGACTTTCACGCTTTTGTCCCCACGGCTAAGCCACAGTGCAAGGCTGGGCTTACCAGCAAGCATGGGGGCAACTGCATGGTGGGCAAGGGGTTGGGCCATTCAGAGCACTGGTAGGAGCAGATCTCACAGCCTGGCTGTCAGGGAAGGAGCATGAGTGACAGGTGTCCCTGAGAAGTTTAGGCAAAGGCCTGGAGAGGTGCGTTGTGTGATACTAATCATCCATTCTTGAATGGAAAAGGGGTAGAACAGTAAGCAAGGATCGAGCCTTGCAGAGCTGTAATACAAAGTACGCTCCTCAATCTTATACCCTTGTGAGTTATTATATTCCATATGATTCTATAACCATCAAGAAAGGCAGCAAACACCACGCAGTTTGGGTCGTGGTGGAACTTCTGCCGCACTCATCTATCCTTTTCTCGCCACTTGGGTGAGGAGTAATTTGTATCCATAAGTACAAGAGCAGCACCAGGAGTGCTTAAAGTCCCTTAATGATGCAGTTTCTTTTCTTTGTCTTTGCTTATTCCAAATGCTCTGATACTCTGCCATTAGGGCAAGCCCACCGGCACACTGAGCTTTTCACGATGTCAGGAAGTGAGAGGAAGGAGCCTAGTCCCAAGCAAACACAAGCAAAACTGCAGAAGGATGTCTTCAGGGTCCTGTTGCCGTGGTCTAGGAGAAATGTGGGGACCTGGGCAGAGTAAATGTGGAGAACATTGAGATATTAGGAAGGATCAGAGACTTACGGAAATACTCCTTTCCCTCTGTAAACTTTGTAAGAAAAGTCGCTCATTTATATAAATATATAATTGCAGTGTTTGGGAGTTTCTTAACTAATCATTTATTCACGTATTTTTTTATAAGAAGAGAGTAAGGACTACATTTTTTTTTTTACTTTTTGGGTCACACCCAGCGATGGTCAGGGGTTACTCCTGGCATTGCACTCAGGAATTACTCCTGGCAGTGCTTGGGGGACCATATGGGATGCCAGGGATCGAACCCGGGTCAGCCGCATGCAAAGCAAACGCCCTACCCGCTGTGCTATCGCTCCAGCCCCAGGACTACATTTTTTTTTCTATTTTAAAACCACAACTTCTTAAGTTGCCCTATACTTTGCTAAGTAATCACATCTTCATCTTTGATGTAAAGTGTCATCTGGATAATGTATTATTAAATAAGCTCTAAGAAAGATACTTTCTAGTGTTCCTTCGATATTGATACTATAAATGAGGTTTGAGGACAGTCTATACAAGAATTGTGGCTCTGTTTTGTTTTTCCTCATTCTGAAAATTGCTATCCTTTAATTGAAGAGTTTATACCACTGATGTTTGAAATAATTACTGATAAAATTGTATTTATTTTTGCCCTTAGGCATTTCTTTTCTTTATGTCTTTATCTCTATTTTTTTGTCATCCACTCACCTGAAACTCATTGTGGACAGATTTAATACATTTTTCTATGACTGTCGGTCGGTGTCCAATAGTGTGGCCACTTGGCCGATGTGACTAGAAGGATATGAAATAACAATACCCTGGATTTGAGTGTATAAGGGAGAAATATTCCCTAGATTAGAACACTCTTTGAAAAATGATGTAAAAATTTAGTTTATTGACTAATATATATTATTTGATTTCCTTCTTTTTTCACATAGCCCCTACAAAATTCAAATTGCATGTTAACCTACGTTTCAGTTTAAACAGTACAGAATGGGGATGGGCAGCAATCAGTAGAGTGGATCCCCCTGTAAAAATTCCATTTTTGACTGAAAAAAGGAGTCCTCAGTCATCCTTGCCAACCTCTGTGAATCCTATGGGTTTATTTATCAGCTTTTGTCTCTTTTCCCAGGAACCTATCTTGCAGAACATGGAAGTTGTGTAAAATGTCCTGAAGGAAGTTATACTGAACATAGTAATCAACTTAGAACCTGTTTACCCTGTCGTGACTGTGAATCAGGTACTGAACATGGGACCCGTACCTTGTGCAGAGGTGATCTGGTAGGATTATACTCAACCTCAAATTAGGAGACCTGGATTCTATTCCTCTTTGCTCCTCACCAACCCGGTTTTATGATTATGATTTGTATTCACAAAAGAAAATGAGAAATTTTTTGTACAATGCATACTACGGAGAAGGGAAAATTTTAAATCTCCAAAGGGAAGGTGTGGGGCCCTCATCTGTCCCTGGAAATAGACAGCTCGGAAGGCCTGACCGCACTGCAAAGCGCCAGGAGGGAGCAGGGCTGGCTGGAGCCTGGACTCGGCAGCTCTGGGCTGGGCTCTGGGCTCCTCTCTCAGCCTACAGGGCAGGTTTTAGGAAGCCACTCAAGGCTTCCTCTCAGCTCACACCCACCTTTCCAATAACCCAGCGATCTTGTCCCTAACTTTCCTCTCCAGGCAGATTTTTCCTCTTCGTGCAGATTCCTTACATAATGAAATGTGATGTCTTATTCTACATCTCTGCACATCAGTGACAGTGGACAGCAATGGTCATTTATGTGTGCCACATGTGTTGCTGCAGAAGTGGGCCCGCAGAACTGCAGAGAGCGAGAGGGACGTAGTTAGATGGTGACAAGTGGTTGAGGATAAGCAAACCCTGCGTGTTGGTTGAAGTGAGAGTAACGTGGATACGGCGCTTGCATGCAGCCAGCCCACATTCCATCCCTGGCACCACCTAGAGTGTTTTGAGATCACCACGAGTGATCCCTGCGTGCAGCATCAGGTGTATTCCCTGAACACTGCCAGGTGTGTCCGAAGAATAAATTTTTTTAAAAAATGCTCCTTTGTCAGCAGGTCTAGTGGAAGTCAGTCTGTGCACGCCCACCCAAAACACAGAGTGTGGATGCAAAGCTGGTGAATGCCTGACAGACGATTCTCCTGAACTTTGTGTACCATGTGGAAGGTGAGCTGAGGCCAAGGGGGTTGCACCATGCACAAGTCCTACATTCACTTGCACCTCTTCTCACCTGCTGCTTCCAATCAGCCTCTGTCTCCCAAAATCTCCTCTGCCTGTAGGGTCTTCTGAGCTCCCCGAGTCCAACTGCAGGTCCCCGACACTGCTCCCCCGGTGTCTCCATCCCACACTCCCTTCCCGTTTTCCCAGCACAAATTGTCTGCTCAGCAGAGTAAGCTACTGTTTCAGTAGGAGACCTACTGTGATGCATGGGATCTTTAAACATTAATTTTAAAAACAGAAGCTAAGAAATGAGTAATACAGACAGGTTCATATTTGGTCATCAAAAATAATCTTGACTGGTCTTTTATACAGGCCAGTGGCCCGTGAACACTCTCCCACAGCTACATCAGGAAACCTGGCTCCTTCAAAAGACCCCTCACTCCCTGGATTCCACAAGCCACAATTCCCACCACAAGATGCTACTCTACCCAGATTATTAGAGTTTAAATAAGAGAAGAGTAGCTTGCTCTTCTCTGACTCTCTGGGTTTG